>NC_134553.1:46484593-46792403 GCF_025594145.1 Primulina tabacum | reverse complement strand
TGGAATGTGATGTTATGAAAATAATTATGGGGCCCTTTTGAGCTTTGACGGGGACATTGAATACGGTGAGGTCTTTAATTGTATTCAACTCATTTCAGTATAGTAATTGTGTAATTGATCAGGGAATAGGTCTCTTGTGATACGGTTTTACGAATCTTTATTTGTGATATGAGTCAACACTACCGATATTCACAATAAAAAATAGTACTCTCAGTATAAAAAGTAATATTTTTTCGTAGATGACCCAAATAAAAGATTTTTCTTATAAAATTCGACTCGTGAGACCGTCTCACACAATTTTTTGCCTTAATACGGACGCATGACTTATCTATACTAAGTTAATTTTTTTTATGAACTAATTTGATATGATAGTGAAGTTTTTAATAATTCTCAAAACACTATCTAATTATCCAACTACATATACTATATTTTTCTTTATATTTTTCTTTCTCTCACACTATTTCAATTTTAAAAAAATGAATAACTTTCATTTTAAATTGAAAAAAAAAAAACTATTTCATTCTCTAAATTTTTTACGAAACACATGCATCATATGTGTTATGATCCGCTAGCATTTAATTATTGTTGCATAAAAATATAACATTCTTGTGTCAGTATCGAACGAACTGAGTGAATTTTGAGATAATATATCCTTTATTGCAATCGATATGAGCATAATTGAAGATATGGTCAGGTGCTCAATAAATTGCAATAAAAGGATATCTTATCGATCGAAATGATTTAATCGAAATTTTTTAGGTTAATCAAACTCAACCTATTTCTAGCTAAAACTGAATTAACCGAATTAAATTAAATCGATAATTTCGGTTGATAACCAAAATAACAATGTTTAAAAAAAATTATGTACAAAATTAATAATTCATTTTTCTATCATAATAAAACACATCATGCCTTAGAAAATAAAAAACGACAAAAATTAGTAAAATGATAAATATTAAACAAAATATTATAAATTATATGTAAATGCTAAAAAATATTAAAATTTAATTAAATCATTCGTTTAACTTATTTTCACGAAAATTGAAACAAGATCGATTTAATCGATATTTTATAAAATTTAAATCTATTTTCCGAGTTAGCGAATAGAATTTTCAAATTAATTTGATTCGATCAGTTAATTCGATTTTGACGAATATGATACTTTCCTTGCAAAGAAGGAGATACATACGGGATACTGCAGAATAACATCAGTTTAATAAACCCGGTTTTTAGTATGGGATCCTATAGCTCAAATCGTGGGAAAGTTGGAAACTAGGCTTAGTAGGATACCATCCTAGTGGCTTAAGTGAGGAATTTCTTCTTAAATTCTTCATTGTGATCCACCTTTATCATAGGAAGTGAGGAATTTCTTCTTAAATTCTTCAATGTGATCCACCTTTATCAGATAAGGATGACAATGAATCGAAATTGAATATAATTTCATATTTTCTATCTTCATCTCATCGAATATTCGATTTCTTAAACATCCTTGAGTACGAAAGATTGGATATCCACAATTTATCTAAATATCATATTATCACCTATAATTTTATTTTCTCAAATTTGAATTATTTCAAGTAAGCATGTTTACTCAATTTTTTAGAATAATAAGGAAAAGAAATAAAAATTAACAAAATATTACACAAAATTAACAAAATAAATAACATCGATTATATATTAATAATATTCCTCATTCCATTCAACTAATAGCATTCAAAAAAAACATGTTAGAATTAACAACATATCCGAAAAATCATTATATATATATATATATATATATATTAATTTAATCGGGTATTTGGGCCATATATGAGTAGAATTTTTTAAGACTCGCCTTCATTTTAATATCCGAAAATCCTCATTTATTAAGTAAAAAAATCTCTTACATACCCTTTTCCATTCTGGTGGGGTATCAAATTCTCTGTCGGGTTCAGAGGAAATTTTCACCCCTATTATCAGACAAGGGATTTTATGTTATGCCACACACACACACACATATATTATGTTTTATGTGAGACGGTATTATAGATTTATATATGTGAGACTGATTGATCTGATCCATATTAACATTGAAAAGTAATATTTTAACATAAAAAATATTTTTTTTTACGGATCGAGTCATGTCAGAAATCTATATCAAGAAATTAACTCAATAAATAATAGTATAAAAATTATGTGTTATATCACAAGACAGACAATCCAATATTTTGTGGTACTAACGTGGATTTCCCTCATACTTGTCTCGTGCAAATGTAACATGAGTGGTGAGAGCGTAACCAATGTAATAGAAGATAAATTTGCAGTAAAAATTAAGCTTGAACCAAGAAAAAGTAGAGGATGGGAGAAAAAAGGGAAAAAAATCCTGACCACACAAAATACAACTGATGCATGACATTTAGTTTCATCGTAGAACCAAATACTACGAGATTGATTCTAACATTGTAACAATCTTTCGGGGTACCTATATATATTGGGAAGAGTGATGTTTATGTAACAGGGGGGGCGCATTCACATATTAATAGTACAATATATTATATTATATATATTGGGCAGTACTGTTCTCTCATTCTGTATGCAACAAACACCTGCAAAACTTTAGGGTTCATTTACCCATCAACTCAACTATTCACACACACAATGACTTGTTCACGTCTTCAAAATCATGGGAATGTGTGGAAATTTACCCACACTTTTTTCGCCTATTGTGGTATTTGTTCGACTTACGGCTCGAAATTCAAATAGTGTAGTAGTTCGATTAAACAGAGAATTTTGAACTACACTACAACAATCATGTAATTAACATATGATATATATGTATTCAAAATCTTTTTTGTAAAACAAACATCGCGGATGCTCCCCGATCAACAAAGCCGGATTCTTTGGTTTCTCAGGGGATGTCTAGGCAATTCGGAAAGTTCGGGATGCTTGTGTTTTTTAATGGACGGGATGAAACTTGGAAGATTCCTTCTTGTAATATTCCCACACTGATTCATTTAGTAATGCCTTGGTTTAGAACACTTTTGACTAGAGTTCAAACATTTTGATATATGTGACACACTAATTATTCTATGTTTAACCCGAGTATGTCTGATGTATTTTGTTAGCATTATGTTTTAATCAACATATTCGCATTCACTGATTAAAAAAATTATATATTGAGTAAAGAGAAATAAATAGATTCTAAAAAGAAAATAAAATCAATTATAACCAGAAGTTACGTTGTAAGACACGATTTATTTTCTAAATTACTATTTTTTATAAGATTTTGCATAGGAGTTATGCATTTATATAATATTGAATTTCTTAAAATCTAGATTTGATCTTTAATATTTAAAAGAATGTTTTTCTTATATTGTAGGAATCTATTTAAGTAGTCATATCAAGATCAACACAAGTCTATATATATTGAATAATAATTGTTGTACCAAAGGGATCTTGAGACAAGCAAGATACGAGATAACAAAGAGAGAATTTTCTGAAGAACTCGTAAAAACAAAGCATCGATGTTTCATTGTGTTGTCATGACGTGTTGGAGACAACACTCGTACAAAGTTTTGATTAAAGAATTGTTTTGTTGCTCCAAATTTCGGCCACACAGATTTAGTCAATTGTGTGATGATGACTTTCACGTTAAGCTTGATAACACTTTTATAAGGCTAACACTTGTATCATGTTAGGTACAAGATCTGCATATAATTGTTAATAGTTGGGAAAAAAACTTACATGTTAACATACAAAAGTGAGTGAACTTGATCTATGACATCAAACTTTGGTTCAAGCAAACTTCAAGTCATTGAAAAATCTTAGCAAGTGTGATGATATACGAGGTATGCCCAATTTATCATTAGGGGTACCATATGTTTGCGGAGCTTGTCAAAAGAATAAGAAAATCGCACCCTGTGTGGTAGCACTTCGGCACAACAAGCTACCTTGTGCTACTACATATGGATCTTATTAGTCCAATGGAAGTTGAAAGATATGGAGGTAAAAAGTAATCTTTTTTTTTTGTGTCGATGATTTTTCACAGTTAACATGGGAAAGATTTCTTAGGAAAAATCAGACATTTTCATTGCTTTTGAAAGTATACTTGCAAAGATTACTAACCTGCATAACTTGAAGATAAGAAAAATCAGAACTGACTATTGTAAGGACTTTGAAAGCTCTCCATTTTCATCAGTCGTATGATAAGAAATGTATAACTCATTAGTTCTCTACCTCAGAGACGCCCCAACAAAATGGTATTGTAGAACGAAAAAATTGTATCTTGCAAGAGATGGTTAGGATGATGCTGAGTTAAAGTAAATTTCTAAACATTTTTGAGCTGAGGCCTTAAACACGACATGTCATATTTCAAATCGTGTATATTTAAGAAGTGGTTATACTATGACATCCTATGTAATCATGGGAAAGAGACCAAAGCTTAAATATTTTCATGTTTTTGGATGCATATGATATGTTTTAAATGATAAAGATCAATTAACCAAGTTTGACTCTAAGAGTAATAAGTGCTTGTTTCTTGTATACCCTACAAATAGTCGTGCATATCGAATGTTTAATTTATTAAATAGGTTGATTGTGAAATCCATTAATATTGTGTATGATGATTTTGCTGATCTCAAAGGAAAAATAATTGAAGATGATACATGAGATTTACTGGAAGTGTCCATGCCACTGGATAATACAGATATTGTGCCAGATTTTGTAAGACTCAGCACAACTTGGCCACTGATATCAACAGAATCCAAGGAGAATCAACAAAGTGATGATGGTATGAAAACAATGATGAAAAATTTATTCACAAAAAATACGAGAGAATCATCACTCGTCATAACCATTGGAGATATACATGGGGACATGCGAACTCGAAGGAAGGAAAATATTGACTACCGAAATATGATTTGACTAATATGCATGACTTCTGTATACTCTTAGGTAAGACACTCTTGTTTTGTGTAACACATTGAGACGATAAACATTAATTAAGCCTTAAAAGATGAATTTTGGGATAATGCTATGCATGAAGAACTTGAACAGTTTGTCTGCAATGATTTGTGATATTTACTTCCAAGGCCTGAACATGTTAATGTGTGTGAGGACCCGGGTGCTAACTTGCCTTCTTCAATCATTAGGACTAATTGGATCAATCATGTATACTACTTTGGTTAAAAAAATTTCTTATATATAAAGCATTACTAACCAAAATGTATACAAGCATACAACAAGCTAAGTTTATTTATTGTACAAGATCAAAGGCAAATTCTACAACACATGATCAACTTGCAAATTTATTTCATTTACAAACCATCTAACTAGTGTTTGTTTCCATCAATACACGTCTAGAAATAAACCACCAGTTTCATATCTAAGCCCGGATCACCACGCTAATCATCACTCGTTCAAGTTCTTCTCGGTACTGATCATGTCCCACCTGTTGTCATGTACACATATAAACACGACAACAGCCGGAAACTCCGGTGAGAATAAATCCCAGTATAAAACATGTATACATGCAATGCATAAGATCATATACAAAACATAAACCATGTATCAAGAACATGAATCATGATTTTATGACACATTAGTGAATACAGATAAAACTCTTGACTCGACTCAAATCTAAGTCTAGGGATCCCGGTGTGAATAAGACGTAACAAATCTCCTATCTACTCTCCCAATCGGGGTGGCGGTACATCTTATTCCTAGACTTCGGTCCTTTCTGTATCGAACATCTACAATAGGAATCGATCTTCTCCTAAGCAATTCGATACCACCGAACATCTAGTAACTTGGATGCTCTGCCAAGGACTCATCTATCTTAAGTGCATTTCCATAATTCAAGAGACAAAATATAAACATCTCAAAGCATAAACAATCTAGTATGTGGTTTAGGGAAACTCCAGTCCAATCTGACTCGAGTCGTATCTCCCGGTTCAACATTGATTTATACCTTTCTTTGTTGGGTGTTTGGTTGGATGAAATCAATCCCAATCTTCAAACCCTTCAATACAGATCTGAAATACATATGTAAGATGCACTATATCAATCTCCAACTCAATGTAGGAATACCGATATGAAATCTCGATGCATTTATGCGGCATAACGGTGTAGTCTTGATATACCGGCAACTTAAACATCATAAGATCAATATCACCAATTCATAACAACAATCATAGGCATATCATACCCCAAAATTCTATACAACTCATACCATATAAGCTGGAACATGAGAACAATCACATACGGTATCTTTTCTTCAATCTGTTTTCGATTATACGTTTATCGTAAACTCAAGAACATATATCATCAATCAGACTATGATTCCCCCAACATCTGAATTTCAAACCATGCTAGACAATAATAAAACTTACATCCCTTAGAAGCTTATGATGCAAGGAGCAAGAATCAAAACTCGGATCACAATTCGGATGGTTAGATGTTGCACAACCAATTTTCTAGTATGGGATGAAGCTTGATGATATTTTCTTCATGGAGGTTCGTTCTTCAGCTGAAAATTGTGAAAGAATGAAGAGGTGGACACATTTAAATGCATGGCAAAGACACTTGGCTTATTTTCCATTCTGCACGTCTCGCGCATATGCGCCACCTCAACCGGCGCATATGCGCGAGACCTACTGGTCTCGCCCCTCAGCTTATCGGCAGCTCGCGCATATGCACGCACCTCTTCCGCGCATATGCGTGAGGTCCTTCACAACTCTCGGGTACCCTCGCGCACATGCGCGAATACACGTCGCGCATATGCGTGAGGTCCTTCACAACTCTCGGGTACCCTCGCGCACATGCGCGAATACACGTCGCGCATATGCGCGAGGTTCTCTGCCTGCCTCGCGCATATGCGCCCTGTCCGGTCGCGCATATGTGCGAAGTGTTCTGTCCTCGCACATAATTCGGTCTTCTTTTCGTCTATCCCGGTTTGATCCGTTTCGTTTATAATCACCTCAATTATCAACAATTCATTTCAGATTACAATAATCGAAATCTCGGGCCTTACATTTCTCCCCCCCTAAGATACGATTTCGTCCTCGAAATCACAGACAATCAAATCATATCAATAAGAAGGTATAACAGAAAAGGCTATACAGAAGACTTACATCAGTGAAATAACTCTGGGAATCTCTGCCTCATATCAGACTCAGCCTCCCAGGTAGCTTCCTCATTGCCATGACGACTCCATCGAATCTTCACAAGTGGAATCGTCTTCGTTCTGAGCTGTCTTTCCTTACGATCAAGAATCTGAATCGGTTTTTCACTATAACTCAGAGTGTTGTCAAGTTCTGCCTCATCTGGATGAATAATATGTGAAGCATCAGGGAGATATTTCCGTAACATTGATACGTGAAAAACATCATGTATTCCGGATAGAGAAGGCGGAAGAGCAAGTCGATAGGCACGATCACCTATCTTCTCCAGAATCTCATACGGACCAATATAACGAGGAGACAACTTTCCTCGCTCGCCAAATCTGACAATGCCTCTAAACGGAGAGATCTTCAAGAATACTCTATCCCCCTGCTCAAACACTAACGGTCTACGTCGAATATTCGCATACTTGGCTTGTCGATCTTGAGCCGTCTTCATTTTCTGCTGAATCAGCTTCATTTTCACTGTCATATCTCTGATCATGTCAGGTCCAATCTCAGGAACCTCAGAGATGTCATCCCAATACAGAGGAGATCTGCACTTCTTGCCGTACAATGCTTCAAATGGTGCCATTTCTATGCTCTTCTGATAGCTATTGTTGTACGAGAATTTACAAAGAGGTAATGAATCTTGCCAACTAGTGCCAAAATCTAGCACTACAGCTCTAAGCATATCCTCCAGTGTCAGGATAGTCCGCTCTGACTGTCCATCGGTCTGTGGATGGTATGCGGTACTCAGATGTAACTTCGTACCTAGAGCCTGCTGTAAACTGTGCCAGAAATGTGAAGTAAATCGCGAATCACGATCTGATACGATAGACTTCGGCACACCATGCAATCGAACTACCTCTCGGACATAGATTTCTGCCATCTGATCATATCTGTACGTTATTCTGTACGGAATAAAGCATGCTGATTTGGTCAATCTGTCAATCACAACCCAAATCGCATCACAGCCTCGGGAAGAACGTGGTAGTTTCGTAACGAAATCCATGGAAATATGATCTCATTTTCATTCTGGAATAGATAAACTCTGTAGTAATCCCCCGGGTTTCTTCCTTTCTGCTTTCACCTGTTGACAATTCAAACATCTAGATACGAACTCTGCAATGTCTGATTTCATTTGTTTCCACCAAAACTGTTTCTTCAGATCATTGTACATCTTCCTACCACCAGGATGAATACTAAATCAACTGCAATGTGCTTCTGTCAAAATCTGTTCCTTCAAGTCTGAAACATCTGGCACCACAAAATGGTTATTCACATATAACACAAGATCACGAACCTGATATTCATGCCCTGATTTGACCATCTTAATCGACTTCTGAATATTTTGATCATTTTTCTGTGCTTCTTTAATTCTCAATGTCAACTCGGGTTCGACTTGAACAGCATATAATTGCACTGCTCTACGATCTGTCTCAAATACCATCCCAGACAAACAGCAATCTTCTATCAAATTCGAAACACCAATAGTCGATAAGGATAGAGAACATACCTTACGACTTAATGCATCAGCTGCTGCATTGGACTTTCCTGGGTAGTATTTGATTTCACAATCGAAATCCTTCAATAAATCAAGCCATCTTCGCTGTCTCATTGATAAGTGCAAGATTTGCACTTAATTTATATAAGAATTCATATTGAATTATGTTAGTTTCGAATGGAATTATGCGTTTTTGGCTTGTTTTGATTGTCATTTCAGGTATGGAGAAAAAGTGGAAACGAAGCCAAGTGGACCAAGAAATGCACAGCCACGAGCACGCCATCGGTCAGAGGCGCGCGCGCGGTCGCGCCACTTCACGCGTAGCCGCGCGCGCGCAGACACGCAACCAAGGCAGAAGCTTGCGCGCGGCCGCACGACCGCGCGCACACATACATGCGCCAGCGAGCAAAAAAGCGCGCGCGGCCGCGCGAGATCATGTGCCACCGCGTTCACCGAGCGTCCATAATCTTATAAAATGCGCGAGATAGGTCAGAAACAGGAGATCGGGCCATCATTTGGAGAAACATATGAGAGAACAGCCGCCTAGGGAGAGGAAACGCACAAGCAAACACGAGACGAAGATTCGGAGCGCGAAGAACAATCACAAATACGAAGAACGACGGATCTGGGGACGGAGACGACACTTCGGATTTGTTATCTTTTCCTTCGCTTCTTTATTTTATAGTGTAGCGATGTCTAGAACTACGAATATGTCTTGTGTTCTCGTGGATTTCGTGATAAACTAAATTTTCATTCTAGAGGTTGACGTAGTTTTGTCTATACGATGATTTGACGTGGATATTTTTATGATTGAATTCCGTTTTGTTTAATTTTGTTCTCTATATATTATTTCACTACAATTTACTGGCCATAAATTTTATGTAGTCTGATTAATTCTACAACTCGGGAGAGAGACTAGGATTATAGACCATTAGAGACGCATCGTTGAATATTTATATCGTTCGGATGGCGTATAACTTTAGCGAGGCTTAGGTAAGAACATTGTTTGCCTTAGAACATTGTTTGCCTTTACCAATTAAACGTAGATTCTATTAGGAATAATTGAATCAAAGTTTGATTGGTACAATTTATTCGTCACTTGGGAAAGGAGGAATAAAATACGTAAGTGTTCTTGGTCATTAAATAATAGGAATTCAGGAATTTAAATACAACCAAGAAGAATTATTGTAGAAACTTAGTGAAATCATTCCTCTAGATATTTTCTCCCATTGATATTTCTCCATTCGGTGATTAGTTTAATTACTTTCTTGCAATCAAGTCATTTACATAAACCAAACATTCTTTCTGAATTTTCTAGATAAAGTCGAGACTATTATAATTACAAGCATTGATATATATTTTATTTACAGTCCTCGTGGGATCGACACTTGCACTCAAAAATATATTTTACTATAACTTGACGTCGTGCGCTTGCGAGCAATCAAGAAAACACACAACAAGTTTTTGGCGCCGTTGCCGGGGAGTGTCAAAATTTGAATTTATATCAGCATTGTTACCAATTAGTCTAGATTTTAATTTAGAGCTTTTATTTTTATTTTATTTTACATTGATTGAGTTTTTCATTTTTTCCTGCTTGACAGTGTATGCTAAGATCGCAAAACTCAGACTTGCTGATTTTTGACCCGGAAATCGAAAGAACTGCGAGAAAATTAAGAAAAGCAAGAAGGGAAGAGATCCGAGCAATGGCTGAACACAGAGAAAATGACCGACAGATGCCGCCTGAGGCTATACCAATCAGAGATCACTTCCAACCAGTGATCAACGCGCACTATTCTGGCTTTTCTAGAGGAACCATCAACGCCAACAATTTTGAGCTTAAACCAGCATTGATAAACATGGTTCAACATAACTAGTTTGGGGGAGCCGCTACTGCAGATCCTCATCTACATCTCAGAACATTCTTGGAGATAACGGACACGTTAAAAATAAATGGTGTTTCTGATGATATTATTTGACTGCGCTTGTTTCCGTTTTCTCTCAGGGATCAAGCAAGAGGATGGCTCCAATCGCTTCCCTTGGGAAGTATTACGACATGGCAGGAGCTAGCGACGAAATTTCTGGCGAAATATTTTCCCCCTGCAAAGTCTGCACAGTTGAAGATTGAGATAAGTACTTTTAGGCAGACTGATTTTGAGTCGTTGTACGAAGCATGGGAAAGATATAAAGAGTTATTGAGGAAGTGCCCAAATCATGGCTTTGAAGACTGGGTGCAGATTGAGCTATTCTATAACGGGTTGAATGGTCAAACACGGACAACAGTGGATGCAGCGGCAGGTGGCACAATCTTTGCCAAGTCTCCTGCTCAAGCCTACGACTTACTTGAGCAGATGACTATTAACAGCTACCAATGGCCGTCTGAGAGGTCAGGAGTACAGAAGACAATTGGAGTTTATGTCGTGGATCCTATCACATCACTCACTGCGCAAGTCTCAGCGTTGACTACACAGATAGCAACCATGAATAAAGTGAGTACATCAAACACTGAGGGACCACCGCTTGTTGTTGAAGAACCACATTTTCTTGAAGAAGTCCAATACATCAACAACAAAAACTTTGGAGGCTATGGAGGATATCGAGGTAACCCTCCCCCTAACACTTATCATCCTGATTTGAGGAACCATGAGAATTTTTCATATGCAAACAATAAGAATGTATTGAATCCTCCACCGGGGTTCAATACTTCAAATGGGGAAGGGAAGCCGTCATTTGAGGATTTAGTTGGGACATTCGTTTCTGAATCTGGCAAGAGGATGGCTAGGACTGAGTCTAGACTTGACAACCATGAGACACACATGAAAAATATTGGAGCTTTGTTGAAAATCCTGGAGTCGCAAGTTGGGCAGATAACGAAGCAACTCACGTCTCAACCGTTAGGCGCAATGCAAAAGACTGCAGACCCAAATTTGCGAGAGGTGAATGCCATTTTTATGCAGCATGAGGAGATTGAAGTGGTAAGCAGAGAAGAGAAAGTTGATCAGCCGACTCCAAGCAAAGGGAATCGAGATAAGAAAGGTAAGAGTTATGATTTTGATCAATGCATTGATATTTCTTTACTTCCCTACCCCCAAAGATTTTTACAAATGAAGGCCGAGCTTCAAAAGAAAAAAGGTCTTGAAGATCTCAAGACCCTACACTCTAGTATCCAGTCTGCAGAGCAGGAAAATGTGGCATTTACTGGAGGAGATGATAAGGGCAGGCAAGGAAAGCTTCCTCAGAAGCTACAAGACCCCGGAGAATTTGTAGTACCATGTGAAATAGGGGGTAAATTGGTGGAAAAAGCTATCTGTGATTCAGGAGCAAGTGTGAATATAATGCCTAGTTCTCTTTACGAGAAATTTGTATTGAGTAGGATAAAGCCCACAGGACTAAGCTTGCAGATGGCAGATAAATCGGTCAGGACACCGCTGGGTATTGTGGAAGATGTTGAACTTAAGATTGATAAAATAGGGCTTCTAGCAGATTTTGTGGTGCTAGACATGGGGAACAGTCAGAATGTTCGTGCTATTTTAGGACGACCATTTTTGGCTACTGCTGGAGCCGTCACTGATTTGAGAAAAGGAAAACTGACCATGGAGGTTGATGGTCAAAACGTAGAACTCAAGGCTTCCAAGATATCATACGATCCACCATGAACATGATTGGTATAGTCGGGCTGATGACGTTAAACCAAGCGCTGCGTGGGAGGCAACCCAAAATTTTTATTTTTTAGCATTCATTTTGTCTTTATTATTTTATTTTACTCCCTTAATTGTTAATTTTATCCACCACCAGATCTATCACCGCCGCAGCCCATAGACGATGATGCTGAAGATGCTGCGAACGATGACTCGAGCCCCGAGTTCTGACACTCGGGAGCGAGGTATGTGTTGTCACGTTCTTTATTTCTAGACATTGAGAACAATGCATACTTTAAGTTTGGGGGGGTAAAATTGCTTGTTAGAATTTTTTGGAATATTTCTGCAATTTTTTTTTATTGCTCAGTAGTTATTTTGATTTTTTTTTATTGCATGCTAGAGTTGTTAGGTAGAGGCATGGATAAGTCAAATGTGTGGCCGATGATGAAAACTGAATTGCGATCCTGAAATATATATGTGTTCATGATAACTTAGGAGTCACAATTTTTGCAATGTCGTGTTTGTTGATACTATCGTTGCATAGAGACAAGTTGCATGTCTGTGATGATAAATAGATGAGCGAGATCTGATTCTTGGTAATTCTTGCATAACATTGATTGACACTTTTGCAAACATAGAAATGATCTAGGCAATTTTTTTCACAATATCTTTGGGCCTTTGTTCTTTGTTTACTATCAATTGTAGCCATTTGAGCTTCGAATTAACTGAGATGCTGAGAATTTCTTTTGTACCTACCTCGTATATCATTTTTTTGGTTGAACAAATGCATGTGATTAGTTTGTATGAGTTGACTAATGGATTGACGGAAATCTAGAACTTGCTAGAATACTTTTCGAGGCGAAACGGATAATATGTGACATAAGAATGATTTAGGCGATCTTTGGAGCCGTTTTGAGCCTACGAGCCGACCAAATGAACATGAAATATCCCTAGTGTCCCATTTTGAGCCTATTAAAAATCAAGTGGTGTATGTCAATGACATACAATTAGCCCCCACTTATATCTATTCTACATCCCACAACGACTACCTAATGAAGCTTATACAATTATTCCCCTACCTAATTTTGAGAGAAATAAGTTCATGGGTATTGTAATGATTCAAATACTCCTTGAAAAGAAAAAAAAAATTGAAGTGTGCAAAAAGGAGTTGAAAAAAAAAAGGAACGAAAACAATCAAGGGAATGAATCAAACAAAAGTGGTGAAAAAAGAAAAGTTCGAAAATGGAGTATATGATGGTGAAGAAAACAATAAACTGATGGTGAATGAAATGATAGTGAAAATGATGAAGATTTGATTATTTCTCTCAAATTTTGATTTCCATACCCTTTATTGTAGCCGTGAGCCGTGGCCTAATGTTACAAGCTTACAAGACCTATTAACCTTGTCACATTTATCCAATATACTAGTGGAGAAAAGTTGTTCAAATCAAGCCTATGGATACCTGAAAAACATTGTCAACGAGTATAGACTTTAATCACTTGCTTGCAAGCATCTCATTTTGTGATTTCATCTTTGGCATACTTGTGTTGACCATCTTTCGAGCCGAATAATCACCGATAAAGTCCTGTGTGATCTGTGAATGCATTTATATGTTGATGGAATGTGAGTTGAACTGAACTGATGATTTCTTGATTCTGTAAGGCGAATGGGCATTGCAACTCTATTTGAGCACTCGATTGGTTAAACGAACATTGATATACCACACACACACGTGACTCTTGAAAAATCATGAATTACATGAATCTAGATAAGTCGGAGGTCAATATCACTTTTCGCATAACCATGACTTTAGTAGTTTACGTAATTTTTGTTTAATTATTAGCTTTTATTTTATTTTGCTCGGGACTAGCAAAAGTTCAAGTTTGGGGGATTTGATAAGTGCAAGATTTGCACTTAATTTATATAAGAATTCATATTGAATTATGTTAGTTTCGAACGGAATTATGCGTTTTTGGCTTGTTTTGATTGTCATTTCAGGTATGGAGAAAAAGTGGAAACGAAGCCAAGTGGACCAAGAAATGCACAGCCACGAGCACGCCATCGGTCAAAGGCGCGCGCGCGGTCGCGCCACTTCACGCGCAGCCGCAGCGCGAACAAATGAAGAACGAAGACCAGAGGCGCGCGCGCGGTCGCGCAGCCCCGCGCGCGCAGACACGCAACCATGGCAGAAGCTTGCGCGTGGCCGCGCGAGATCATGTGCCACCGCGCGCACCGAGCGTCCATAATCTTATAAAATGCGCGAGCTAGGTCAGAAACAGGAGATCGGGCCGTCATTTGGAGAAACACACGAGAGAACAGCCGCCTAGGGAGAGAAAACGCACAAGCAAACACGAGACGAAGATTCGGAGCGCGAAGATTTGTTATCTTTTCCTTCGCTTCTTTATTTTATAGTGTAGCGATGTCTAGAACTATGAATATGTCTTGTGTTCTCGTGGATTTCGTGATGAACTAAATATCCATTCTAGAGGTTGACGTAGCTTTGTCTATACGATGATTTGAAGTGGATATTTTTATGATTGAATTCCGTTTTGTTTAATTGTGTTCTCTATATATTATTTCACTGCAATTTACTGGCCATAAATTTTATGTAGTCTGATTAATTCTACAACTCGGGAAAGGGACTAGGATTATAGATCATTAGAGATGCATCGTTGAATGTTTATATCGTTCGGAAGACGTATAACTTTAGCGAGGCTTAGGCAAGAACGTTGTTTGCCTTTACCAATTAAACGTATATTTTATTAGGAATAATTGAATCGAAGTTTGATTGGTACAATTTATTCGTCACTTGGGAAAGGGGGAATAAAATACGTAAGTGTTCTTAGTCATTAAATAATAGGAATTCAGGAATTTAAATACAACCAGGAAGAATTATTGTAGAAACTTAGTGAAATCATTTCTCTAGATATTTTTCTCATTGATATTTCTCCATTCGGTGATTAGTTTAATTACTATCTTGCAATCAAGTCATTTACATAAACCAAACATTCTTTCTGAATTTTCTAGATAAAGTCGAGACTATTATAATTACAAGCATTGATATATATTTTATTTACACTCCTCGTGGGATCGACACTTACACTCAAAAATACATTTTACTATAACTTGACGTCGTGCGCTTGCGAGCAATCAAAAAAACACGCAACACTCATATTCAACTCAGACTGTGAAAACAGATATTTCAGGCTTTTATGATCAGAGTAAATCTCAAACTTCTCACCGTAAAGGTAATTTCGCCATATCTTCAAAGCAAAAACAATGGCCGCCAATTCAAGA
The DNA here is from genome assembly GCF_025594145.1 of Primulina tabacum. Taxonomy (NCBI): domain Eukaryota; kingdom Viridiplantae; phylum Streptophyta; class Magnoliopsida; order Lamiales; family Gesneriaceae; genus Primulina; species Primulina tabacum. The sequence continues at coordinate 46,776,827 of NC_134553.1, read as the reverse complement.
TCATGAATTGGGTAGCGAGTTTCGTGTGTCTTCAATTGTCGTGAAGCATAAGCGATAACATGACCTCGTTGCATCAATACGCAACATAATCCTCTGTGAGAAGCATCGCAGTAAATAACGAAATCACCGGTACCTAAGGGGATAGTCAGTATCGGTGCACTGGTCAGTCTCTTCTTCAATTCAAGGAAATTGGACTCACAATCCTCAGACCAAACAAATGGAGCATTCTTCTGAGTCAACTGTGTAATCGGCTTCGCAATACTGGAGAAATCCTTGATGAATCGTCGATAGTATCCTGCCAAACCCATAAAACTGCGAATCTCTAGCACGGATGTCGGTCTCGGCCAAGAAATCACAGCTTCAACCTTGCTAGGATCCACTGATATACCATCTCCGGATATGATATGACCCAAAAATACAACCTGTCTCAACCAGAATTCACATTTCGACAGTTTTGCATACAATTTCTCAGCCCTTAAAATTCGCAACATATTTCTCAAATGCTCAGCATGCTCAATCATATTCTTTGAGTATATCAAAATATCATCGATAAAAATAATTACGAAATCATCGAGATACCTCTGAAACACACGGTTCATCAGACCCATAAATAAAGCTGGAGCATTCGTCAAACCGAATGACATGACAATAAACTCATAATGTCCATACCTGGTTCTGAACGCCGTCTTCGATATGTCAGAATCTCTGACTCTCAGCTGATGATATCCAGATCTCAGATCGATCTGGGAATAAACAGAGGAACCCTGTAACTGATCAAATAAATCATCTATACGAGGTAAAGAGTATTTATTCTTTACCGTAATCTTGTTCAGTTGTCGGTAATCTATACAGAGCCGCATGGAACCGTCTTTCTTTCTGACAAATAATACTGGAGCGCCCCAAGGAGAAACACTCGGTCTGATGTACCCCTTGGCAAGAAGATCTTCTAACTGAGTCTTTAATTCTTTTAGTTCTATAGGCGCCATTCTGTACGGAGCTCTGGATATAGGAACAGTACCTGGTATGAGATCAATACTGAAATCTCTCTCTCGGGCTGGAGGTAATCCCGGAATCTCATCTGGAAAAATGTCAGCGAACTCAATCACCACTGGCAAATCTGCCAAGGAGGGGCTCGTTTTCAGTACATCTACTGAATATACTAGGAATCCATCTGCTCCTTTCTGTAGTAATCGAGTCATAGCTAACCCTGATATCAAAGGAATCCGAGATCTGGATCCTTTACCGTAGAATTTCCACTCGTCCGCCATCTCCGGTCTGAACCTGACAATCTTGTGAAAACAATCTACGGTAGCTCTGTACTTGGTCAGCATATCAATACCGATAATACAGTCAAAATCAGACAACCCAAGTACAATGCAATCTAACTCAATCTCATTACCCTCAAACTGTAGCATACAATTTCTAACAGAAGTCACTGATATCAAACCACTCCCCAAAGGAGAAGAAACAGATACTACAATAGATAATAACTCTACAGGTAATGCATGTATCAATGCAAATCGTTCAGCTATAAATGTATGGGATGCACCAGTATCTATTAATACATGAGTAGGGTAACCACAAAGGAAACAGTTACCTGCAATAACATCATCAGGTGCGTCCTGAGCCTGTTCTTCAGTCAACGCAAACACACGGGCCTGCTGTCTCGGAGGTTGGCTCGCCGTTTGGCTTCCTCCTGGCCTTGACTGGGACTGTGCTGGTGTCGGCTGAAAATAGTGTACAGAAGATGCATGTCTCTCTGTCTGAGCTACTGAACCGGATGATCCCACACTCTGAGATCGCTGTGCACCTCTCTGTGGGCAGACTTTAGCAAAATGTCCCGGTTGTTTGCAGACGTTGCATATACCAGCCACTCCTTGGCACTTCTCTGTGGGATGCCTTCCACCGCAAGTAGTGCAATACACACCTGTGTAACTCTGGCTAGGACCACTCTGTCTCGGGCCACTGGAACTGGATGAACTACTGCCTGATCTCTTGAACTGTTTTCCTCTGGCTTTCAACCAATCTTTCTTACCACTGCTGCTACCACCACTCTCGAATCTAGGAGGAGGTTGTGAAAACTGTGCGGTAGGCTGTGGAGGTCTCGGGGTCTGATCAATATACGATGCCCCTCGCTGCTTAATCAAGCCAGCTTCAGCACCTTTCGCCCTGTTCAATGCATCAACAAAGTTGTTTGGTCGTCCCGTATTCACCAATGTAAAAATGTCAGGATTCAAGCCGTTAATAAACTGATCAGCCACAGCTTCGTCATTCTCTGCCACGTGTGGAGCAAAACGTAGCAATGTAGAGAATTTGGCAACATATTCTTCAATGTTTAACTGCCTTTGTCTCAAGTTTGCAAATTCTGCCCCCTTGTCCTTCCGGTATGACACTGGAAAGAAAGCTGATAAAACTCAGTTTTAAAAACTTTCCAAGTAACTTCTGTACCTTTCTGTTCCAATGCTCTCTTGGTAATAATCCACCAATTCTTTGCAACTTCTTGTAATTGATGCCCAATCAGTTTCACTCTTCGTTCATCTGTATAGTCGAGGGAATCAATCAACATCTCGATATCATCTAACTAGCTTTCACAATCAACAGAATTCTCGGTGCCTTTCAGTGTCGGTGGTCTGAATGACTGAAATCATTTCAGCAATGTTTCCATTGGTGTAGCTGTCACATCCATAGGATCATTGGATGTACTGCCCTGTTCTGGCGCCCTGACTGCTGCTCTTCGAGGAGGCATATCTGATTATCAAAAGGATTAGTTTTCCAATACATATAACCAGTCTCAGTCCTCCTCTGATCATCTTACTTCTGATCCAGAATCGGTTCTGATTCTTTCTTTACAAGTACACATTGCAATTACTAAATAAACCAAGCAAACATGTACTTTCAAAGCAATAAAACATGCTTTCATGATAGCATAGAACATAAGTATAAGAACAATACAATATTCTCATGCTAGTATCAATAAGTAAGCAAGGAAAAGACTCAATCTACCCCGCTCACCCTCTTCTATCTCAGGCTAAGGAACCTAGTGCTCTGATACCACCTGTTGTGAGGACCCGGGTGCTAACTTGTCTTCTTCAATCATTGGGACTAATTGGATCAATCATGTATACTACTTTGGTTAAAAAAATTTCTTATATATAAAGCATTACTAACCAAAATGTATACAAGCATACAACAAGCTAAGTTTATTTATTGTACAAAATCAAAGACAAATTCTACAACACATGATCAACTTGCAAATTTATTCCATTTACAAACCATCTAACTAGTGTTTGTTTCCATCAATACACGTCTAGGAATAAACCAACAGTTTCATATCTAAGCCCGGATCACCACGCTAATCATCACTCGTTCAAGTTCTTCTCGGTACTGATCATGTCCCACCTGTTGCCATGCACACATACAAACACGACAACAGCCTGAAACTCCGGTGAGAATAAATCCCAGTATAAAACATGTATACATGCAATGCATAAGATCATATACAAAACATAAACCATGTATCAAGAACATGAATCATGATTTTATGACACATTAGTGAATACAGATAAAACTCTTGACTCGACTCAAATCTAAGTCTAGGGATTCCGGTGTGAATAAGACGTAACAAATCTCCCACCTACTCTCCCAATCGGGGTGGCGGTACGTCTTATTCCTAGACTTCGGTCCTTTCTGTATCGAACATCTACAATAGGAATCGATCTTCTCCTAAGCAATTCGATACCACCGAACATCTAGTAACTTGGATGCTCTTCCAAGGACTCATCTATCTTAAGTGCATTTCCATAATTCAATAGACAAAATATAAACATCTCAAAGCATAAACAATCTAGTATGTGGTTTAGGGAAACTCCAGTCAAATCTGACTCGAGTCGTATCTCCCGGTTCAACATTGATTTATACCTTTCTTTGTTGGGTGTTTGGTTGGATGAAATCAATCCCAATCTTCAAAACCTTCAATGCAGATCTGAAATACATATGTAAGATGCACTATATCAATCTCCAACTCAACGTAGGAATACCGATATGAAATCTCGATGCATTTATGCGGCATAACGGTGTAGTCTTGATATACCGGCAACTTAAACATCATAAGATCAATATCACCAATTCATAACAACAATCATAGGCATATCATACCCCAAAATTCTATACAACTCATACCATATAAGCTGGAACATGAGAACAATCACATACGGTATCTTTTCTTCAATCTGTTTTCGATTATACGTTTATCGTAAACTCAAGAACATATATCATCAATCAGACTATGATTCCCCCAACATCTGAATTTCAAACCATGCTAGACAATAATAAAACTTACATCCTTTAGAAGCTTATGATGCAAGGAGCAAGAATCTAAACTCGGATCACAATTCGGATGGTTAGATGTTGCACAACCAAGTTTCTAGTATGGGATGAAGCTTGATGATATTTTCTTCATGGAGGTTCGTTCTTCAGCTGAAAATTGTGAAAGAATGAAGAGGTGGACATATTTAAATGCATGGCAAAGACACTTGGCTTATTTTCCATTCTGCACGTCTCGCGCATATGCGCGACCTCAACCGGCGCATATGCGCGAGACCTACTGGTCTCGTCCCTCAGCTTATCGGCAGCTCGCGCATATGCGCGCACCTCTTCCGCGCATATGCGCAAGGTCCTTCACAACTCTCGGGAGGTTCTCTGCCTGCCCAGTCGCGCATATGCGCGAGTTGTTCTGTCCTCGCACATAATTCGGTCTTCTTTTCGTCTATCCCGGTCTGATCCGTTTCGTCTATAATCACCTCAATTATCAACAATTTATTTCAGATTACAATAATCGAAATCTCGGGCCTTACAATGTGATTGGAACAAAATGAATTTTTAGTAACAAAACTAATGAATCATGGAATGTTGTTAGAAATAAAGCTCGATTGGTTGCTTAAAGATATACACAGGTTGAGGGGGAGGATTTTGATGAAACATTCGCTTTTGTAGCTCGCATCAAGACTATCCGACTGTTGTTCGTCATTGTATGTCACTTGAGGATTAAACTTTATCAAATGGATGTGAAAAATGATTTTGAATGACATTTTGAATGAAAAAGCTTATGTGAGTCAACCAAAATGATTTGAGGATCCACATCACTTTGTCCATGTGTACAAGCTGAAGAGGGCATTGTATGGACTGAAACAAGCTCCACATGCTTGGTATGTTAGGTTGACTGATTATCTACTTGTTATTGGCTTCAAACATGGTGAGGTCGATAAAACTCTTTTCAGGCAAAGTTTGAAACATGATATAATCATATGTCAAGTTTATGTGAATGATCAAAAATTTTGTGCTTCTTCCAAACACATGTGGATAATTTTGTTGAATGTAGGTCTTGACATTTGAAATTAGCATGGTAGGTGAGTTAAATTTCTACTTTGGCCTCAAATAAATCAATTGCACAACGAAATTTTTATGTGTCAAAGAAAATATGAAAAGAATTTAGTGAAAAAATTCTGCAATGATGACACTAGACAAAAAAACTCTCATGTGTTCTAGTGAAAAACTAAGCAAAGACGATGTAGGTGAAGGTGTTGACAACACCCTATAGCGCAGCATCATTGGCAGCCTCATATATTCGACTGCAAGCCATCCAGCTATCATGTTTAGTGTATGTTTGTGTGCGAAGTACCAATCAAATCCCAAAATCACGCACTTAAAAAGCTGTGAAACGTATCTTATGATACATAGCAGAAATTTTGGACCTGGGATTGTAGTACACTATGGAAACAAATACCAATCTAATAGGATTTGGTAATTCTGATTGGGCTGGGGATCTAGACGACAGAAAGAGCACTACAAGAGGTTGTTTCTACTTTGGAAATAACTTAGTTTCATGATATAGTAGGAAGCAAAATTGTGTGTCACTCTCAACTGTTGAATTTAAATATGTGGCCGTTTGGAGTTGTTGCTCTCAACTTCTATGGATGAATCAAATGGTAGAACAGTATGACTTTAAGAGTGAAACTCACATCTTGTACTGTGATAACTCAAAAAAGTGCAATTGACATCCTAAAAAATCTAGTACAATACATTCAAACAAAACACATTGACATTAGACATCATTTTATTCAAAATTTAGTGGAGATGTTTGATCTGTATGGAATTTGTTGTGATTAATAACCAATCGACAGAAATAATCACAAAAAAATTAGATTTCGAGATATTTTCAATATTAGAAAATCTATCAGCATGCGTGCATTCTGATCACTCATAAATGTTATCTTGAATGTTTCAACATTCGAAAATATTTTATGATCTATGAATCATAAAAACATTAGATCTCGAGATATTTTCCAATAATCCAACAAGAGACACATGGTGCAAAACCCTAAATGCTACAAGTCAAATATTTATGATCTATGATGATTTAATGGAGTTAAGCCGACGTATAATATAAATTTGAAAATTATTTGAAAATCAATTACGTTGAATTATTTCCTTAATTATGCTTATATTTTTTCTTAAAAATTCAAAAATATATCAGTATTGTTAGGTAACCTGCTAGGATATGAATGAGTGTTTTGCGGGTTAATTATTTAGCGTTCAACGGACACACACATTGGTTAACCTTTATCTTGTGTCGATTTATTTAACCCTAAGCTTATTTGATCTTCACAATTAACAAATTCTCTCATTTCTTATTCTCTCGATCTCCTGTAAAATTCTCAATGGCAGGATTTGATTCTCAAGATATCCACAATGAGATGAGCTATAGTGGTGGTGTTGCGCCCAGTGTGACAACACTGGAGGAAGCTGCCCAGGCATCACCTCTACCAATTGTTCATGTAACAGAGGTACCTGCTCCGCTTCAAGCCATTGGTCCAATGGAACCTATGAATTAGATTGAAGTGGAGAATTTTCCAGAAATTTTCAGTGCTGAATCAAGTATTTCCACCATCGTCTCAAGTCCGCAGATCAAAACTCTAGGCAGGATACAATCCTGACTACTCTCATATTCCAAAATATTTTGACACAAGGGCGAATCATCTGTTAGACCGTTGTTGGCTGACCCTGAGTACATCCCTGGTGATTATTCATAGGAGTCCGATTATGAATTTGTGGCTACGGAAAATACTGTTTATACCTCCAAAAGTAGCTCCTTCGACGAAGACGAAGAAATTCCCCCATCCACTAAAGAAAAAAAGTTTCCCAAGGAACCGAGTTTCTCTGACGAGGAGGATGTTTCTTAGGGATGTAAACGAACCAAACCGTTCGCGAGCTATTCGGAGCTCGACTCGATAAAAAACTCGTTTGAGTTCGTTTGTTAATCATATTAAGCCAAAATCAAGCTCGATTTCGAGCTCGATAATTTAATCAAACCAAGCTCAACCCTAAGGATATTCGACTCGTGACCTTGCAAACATGTTCGTTAATAAGCTCAAGAGCTCGAACTCGGCTTGTTTATGTGGCTCGTAAGCTAGAGCTTGGCTCATTTGTTGAGTAAACAAATAAAAATATTAGTACTAATAAAATTTACACTTTTATATGTGATTTAAAATTAGTTCACAGATATATTTAATCTTTACAAAGCTCGAATCGAACTCAAACTCGAGCTCAATTGTACATTTGAACTCAAAAACAAACTGAGCTCAAGTCATGCTTGTTAAACATGATAAACGAGATATTAATGAATTAAGCTGGAGCCCGGTTTGATTAACATGATAAACAGGCTTTTAACGTGTCGAGCTCGAGCTTTTCACGAGTTTAGTAATTTCAAGACAATTCGAGCTCGAGACTGATGATAAAAGCTCGAATCGAGCTCGAGTCTCTATCAATCTTAAACGAGCCAAGCTCAAGCCTGACATTGTCTGATTTGGTTTGGATTGTTTACATCCCTAAATTGTTTTCCTTGATCATTTTTTGGTAAATTTGAAAAAAAGAAAAGGGCTCTGCATATGTTCCTGCTGCAGAAAAATCCATTGACAAACCTGATGCTAAGATGCAACAAGAATTCACCGACAACAGGCATGACTAGTCTAATATTTCCTCTTCCACCTCTGATGATGAGGAATTTGTTGTTGATGCTATTGCTGTTGGGAATGAGGATGTTGAGGGAAATGTTACAGACATGAAAGACATCGACGAAGAAGATTATGATCTTACCCTCTCATTCTCTCACGAGTGCTACTTAGAGAAGCCCGTAACTATTTGACCTCTTTATGATAATAGAGGACTTATTGATGAGAATAATATTGATTTGGATGTCTATGACATATATAATTTGGTGGAATTATTCCAAAGCAGTGAACTTTTGTCCAATGTTTTTGCAGTTGCTCCATACTGCCACAAGCGTATCTTAAAGCTCTTCGCCAATCTCCATCCAGCGTGGGTGATGAGAGATCTGCCAATTTTGGCAGAAATTTTGTCTAAGATCATGTCTTTCAGTTCAACCCTCGATCCCAGCAATTCTCTATACAACACCCCCGTCAAGGATGAGGAAAGAGTTCAGCCCGACATTCATGAGGTTACTGTTATGTTCATTGGAGGGTTGATAACACTATTCGCTAGTTATCCAAGTTATCTCTCTATCGCCAACCTAACTTCATTCTATTTTGTGTTTCACAAAACAACCGTGCACAACTTAACACCACCAACCAATTCCACCGTGGTCACCAAGCCGCAAGCTTTTGTTATGTTTGCCATTGACACTAACAACACTTTTAACTTTGGGAAGATGGTTTTTATGATTGCGCTACAGTTTGCTGATGGAGGATTAAAGTTAACCAAGCTGCTTTTCCCTTCATTTATCTATGGATTTTGGAATCACAAGGATTCATTCGAGACATCGATGATCATCGTTCGTGGTGACTGAAGATTTGAAGATTGCCCCTGCCCTCTTTAAAGGCAGTCAATGTGAGAACCGAATTCCCAGCAGCTAACAATTCCAGCAACAGTCAATAATTCAGAAGATGATATTTTCCAGCAGACGGATTTCCAACATAAGCTATTATTTCAAAAGTTGGTATCTTTCCAGCAGATTAGAATCCAGCAGACAGAATCCAGCAGCAGAAGAGCGAATTCCAGCAGACAGTTACTGATTCAGCTTAGACTTGTAACTGAAGCATTAACATGGAATAAAGGCTGTTAATGACAGATTATGGTCATTAATAGGGAGGCTAACAGTCAGATTTTGGCCTATAAATAACACCCTCAAGTCTCTGAAATGGGTTACACAAGCTTTGAGATTATCACTTAAATTTCGAGTTAAGAGATAATGCCTTTGTCAAGCAGTAAAATCCAGTAGTGAGAGCAGCCAAATTCCAATAGACTTCAACCGAAAATTTATAGCAAATCACGGTAAGTGGGCTTATATATAAATATCTTGAAATCAGTTTGATAATTCTTTTTTAAAGTACAGTTTCTGTATGTGTATTTCTGATATATGATTTTGAAGCACTGAAACTCCCTAGTGAACTAATGGTAGGAATATATATTCTGAACATTTCTGAATTCTGATTCTGATTCTGGCCTCACCCCTTAGAGGAGAGAACATATAGGGGACTGATATCAGTTTAGCCATGAAATTCACTAACGTGCTCAGTGCTTACTAATTCTGATTTCTGTTCTGAAACCTGTGATTTCTGAATTCTAGTTTCTGTTCTGAAAAGATGAGTTTCTGTATATTATTGTATTAATGTTTCTGTTGAAAATGATTTCGAAAACTGGGAGTTATTCCCACCCCTGATTACTGAGTGACAATCATATCACTCACCCACCAAACTCATCTCAGATAAGAACGAAAAAGAAAAGTTAGAAGAATAAGAGCAGATCCAATTTTGGGGCTGGTGATGAAGATTGTTGTTCTCAGTTCTGATTTATATTTTAAATTCCGCTGCATCTGTTTAGATATTGAAATTCTGATTTTACATTTCCGCTGTAAAACATTATTAATTGAGTTGTATCAGACATTGAATATTCAGTATTATGATTAAAAGACTGGTTTGTGAATTTTTTACTTCTGAGGCTTGTTGTTTTCGAATGTAAATTTGAGAGCAACGCCGGTGTCAACCAACCCCCGTCCCGGGGCGTGACAGTGAAGTGGTATCAGAGCGAAACCGGGTTTCATAATCTGGGGAGGATGAACTAGAAGTAATAAGTTCTAATAGACTTCTGAAAATACGTTCTGAAAATTTCGGGAATAGACTACTGAAAATAAGCTACTGTAATAGACTACTGAAATGATAGACTGAATACATACAGTTAGGAAAATCAGTAGGGAAACAAAGCAGTAGACCAGTAGATCTGAAACCAGAACCAGTAGATGGAAACCAGTAGTATCAAACCAGTAGCCGAAAACCAGAACCAGCAGAAGGAAACCAGTAGATCTGAATGCAGAAGATTGGGTCAGTAGACTCGGAATGCAGCAGACTGGTTCTAATAGTGATGGAAAGTAGCAGACTGATAGCAGTAGCATCAGAATTGCAGTAGACATTGGATTCCAGCAAGCGAATGCAGTAGACCTTGCAAATGGCATGGAAGTTGAGGTGTTTTTCGCGCAAACTTCAAACGGCCATAACTTTTGATCCAGGAGGAATTTTTAAAAGTAGGCGTTGGAAAGCTCTCGACGAGGAGAACCTAACCTAGAACGATTCAATCGTTCTAACACCGCCGACGAACCCCAAAATCCATCGTTTAGATAGTGATATCGTCATTTCCGTGAAATTTTCCAAATTTTCGAAACTTTGAAGAATTTTCATTTCCAAATGGCTTAGTATTTTTGCACCAAACTTGGCACCATTCATGTTCTTGATGTCAATAATTTTTAGTAAATTTTTCACGTAATTCTGAGACCGAAAATTTTTGAGCTAGTTCTTCTGTTAATTGTATAGGCAGTACTGATTTTGTTCATTCCAGTATTCGTCTATAACTTAACCTGTATTCTTGAAGATCATTTATGAACCTTTACCCTCATGTTTTGGATGTAGGATATGGCTGACCAGAATAGCTACATTAAAAGCTTAGAGAGGAAGCTACATAAACTAAAAGAACATAACTACTGCCTAGAGCTGGACAAGGATGAATTAGAGCATCGAGCAGAATACTTAAGAAGTGATGTTCAAATATATGCTCACTATCTGCATGAAGCAGAAGAGAGGAATAGGAAGGCTCAAGAAGAGTTTGAAACCTCCCAAGAGACTGTCGCAGAATTCATCGAGTTACGTGATACATTAGTTGAGAAGATCCAAGTGCTTAAGGATCAGAATCAGCAACTTGTGCATCAGCATAATCAGTATTGTGGGCAGACGGATGCTCAGATTCATGAGTTGCAAGACACTGTTGAAGTTCTTAGCGACCAAAATGCAGTTCTGCATGGTCATATTGAACATCTAGAAGCAGTAATAACCAACCATGAAGATGAACCCGAGGAGGATCCCGAAGAAGAAGAAGTTGAAGAGGATCATATGGATTTAGATTTGGGATAAGTGATAGATTAGAACATCAGTAGTAGTTCTTTGTAATAACACTTGTCCCATTTGCATTTCTGTTTTCATTTCGAAGTTCAATTGTAATTGCACTTTCTTGGGAAATCAATAAAAGTTATTTTTATCCATTGGTTTCATATTTAATTTTTGGAGCAATTACTCAATCATTGTGATTCCTTTGTTTAGTATCTATTCTGTCATCAACCTTAGAACTTTCATGATTGTAGGAAATGGACGGAGGACCAGTGAGAAACAACCGCAACCCTCGTTACAACAATCGTAACAACAACCGTAATGACGAAGAGGCACAACAACCCCAACAGCAACCACCAGCAGTTAGCCTCAGTCAGGTGGACTTGATGGCTATAGCCACGATTGTGGCAACCACGCTACAAGGGTTAGTGAACCCTAATGCTAATCAGCCACCGCCACCACCTCCAGCTCAGAATGGGACGAAACAGCACTATGAGGCTCTACGAAGAGCAAGAGTTCCAAACTTCGATGGAAGCTCCGATCCTGAGGTCGGACAAAATTGGATGAAGGAGGTGGAGAATCATCTTCGGCTACTTGAGGTTCCACAAGGGATCAAAGTAGATGTGATTACACCTTTTCTTGTGGACAAAGCAGCCAAATGGTGGGAAGGAGTCTCACCAACTATGGTAAGGGCGGGACCTATCACTTGGCAAAGGTTCCGAGAGGCATTTTTGAAGCAGTACCCCGACAGCAGTCCGAGTGCAGAAGTTGTCAGAATTTGAAAGCTTGGTTCAAGAACCAAACATGACAGTGGTAGAGTATTCATCTAAGTTCCACTCATTGGGAACTTACTCCCCAACCATCATGGGAGACGAGGCCTTGAAGATGCATCGCTTCAAGAAGGGATTGAATAGCTGTATTCAATCTGCCCTTGCCGTTATCGAGCCCAACAGTTTTGATGAATTGATGGGAGCCGCCATCAGGGCTGAGAATGACATCAAGAGGCGTGAAGACAAGAACAAACTCAAACGTCCTCAGCCAAGCCAGTACCAATCGGGCCAGCAATTCAAGAGGCATAGGTTTTCAAGCAACCAATTTATCAGTGCTCCATCCAAAGGAACCACTTCTTCTCAATCAAACAAAGAAGGAGTCAAGTGCCAAACTTGCGGATTCACACACACTGGTGAATGTCGTAGGAATTCTGGAGCTTGTTTCTGTTGTGGAAAGATGGACCATCGCATTGCTCAATGTCCTCTTCCAGATCCAAGGAACGGACCAGCAGGAGGAACAACTCCAAACAAGTCTAAGGAGAACAAGCCAAATGCTCGAGTTTATACTATCACTCAAGAGGAGGCTAACAACTCAAATGATGTCGCAGCTGGTACCATTCTAATCAATAATATACCTGCTTATGTGTTTTTTGATTGTGGTGCTACGCATTCATTCATGTCTAAAAGATTTGTCAAGAAGTTAGAAGCTAAGCCTGATAACTTAGAAAAACAATATAGAGTAGCAACTCCTGCTAATCGAATTTTAGAAACTCGCACTCTATATCGGAATATTGGTGTTCTCATAGAATATCAGAATTTCAAGGCAAACCTGATTCAACTAAACATGATGGAATTCGACGTAATTCTTGGAATGGATTGGTTAGCCAAGAATCATGCTTTAGTAGACTGTCATGGAAAGACGGTAACCATCCAAGCTCCACACCAAGAGAAACTTTTATTTCATGGCAAGACCAAAGAACGAAAGACTCTTCTTTCTGCTTCTCAAACTTGGAAAGCCATGAAAAGTGGAGAAGAAGTTTACCTAGCTATGTTAAGCGAGGTAAAGAGAGAAACCACACTTACACTAGAAGAGATTCCGGTAGTACAAGAATTCCCGGATGTCTTTCCTGAAGAACTCCCTGGCGAACTTCCCAACCGCGAGGTGGAATTTGAGATTAATTTAGTGCCCAATGCTGCACCAATCTCAAAAGCACCATACCGAATGGCTCCGGCAGAGTTGAAAGAACTCAAAGAGCAACTTCAAGAATTGTTGGAAAAGAAGCAAATCCGACCAAGCGCATCTCCGTGGGGAGCTCCTGTCCTATTTGTAAAGAAGAAGGACGGAAGCATGAGGATGTGTATTGATTACAGAGAGCTGAATAATATTACAATAAAAAACAAGTATCCGCTTCCAAGGATAGATGACTTGTTTGACCAACTCAAAGGAGCTTCAGTCTTTTCCAAGCTCGACTTAAGGTCAGGCTACCACCAATTGAAGGTCAAATCAGACGATATTCCGAAGACAGCCTTCAGAACAAGGTACGGACACTATGAGTTCACAGTGATGCCGTTCGGATTAACAAACGCTCCGGCAGTATTCATGGATCTCATGAACAGAGTGTTTAAACCATTTCTTGACAAGTTTGTTGTGGTATTCATCGACTACATTCTAGTATATTCGTCAAGTGAAGAAGACCATAAAGAACATCTTCGTATCACCCTCCAGAAGCTGAGAGAAAAGGAACTATACGCCAAGTTCAAGAAATGCTAATTTTGGCTAGAAAGCGTCACATTCTTGGGACACATAATATCAGCAGCAGGAGTATCTGTGGACCCTAAGAAAGTAGAGGCAATCTCAGATTGGCCTAGACCAAAGAATGTGACAGAAATTCGAAGCTTCTTGGGATTAGCAGGCTATTATCGAAAATTTGTTGAAGGATTCTCTTCAATAGCCATACCCCTCACCAAGCTCACACAGAAGAACTCTATGTTTCAATGGAGTGAAAAATGCGAGCAAAGCTTCGAGACTTTGAAGAAGAAGCTTACATCCACGCCAGTATTGGTATTACCAACTGAAGACAAAGACTTCACCATCTACAGTGATGCATCTAAAGAAGGTTTAGGATGTGTACTCATGCAAGAGGGAAGGGTGATTGCATACGCATCAAGGCAGTTGAAGCCGTATGAACAAAATTACCCAACGCATGATCTCGAACTAGCTGCAGTGGTATTCGCACTAAAGATTTGGAGACATTATCTTTATGGAGCCAAGTGTGGGATTTTCACCGATCACCAAAGTCTCAAATATTTGTTCACACAAAAGGAACTAAATATGAGAACAAAGACGATTGATCGAACTCATGAAGGATCACGACTTGACAATAAGCTACCATCCAGGCAAAGCCAACAAAGTAGCAGATGCTTTAAGTCGAAAAAATATGAGTAAGGTGATCCTGACATCACTTTCAGCACAACCATGTCTTCGAGAGACAATCAAGATAAGTCAAGATAGAGATTCCGCTTTGGTGAAACTAAAAGAGCAAGTTAAATAAGGAAAATCACCAGATTTCGAGACGGATAACAAAGGAATCTTGTGGATGAAAGGACGATTGTGCGTACCAGACATCGATAACCCTCGACAAGAAGTAATGTCTGAGGCACATAAGTCGAAATTTTCAGTCCATCCTGGCAGTACCAAGATGTACAGAGATTTGAAGAAAAATTTTTGGTGGAGTGGAATGAAGAAAGACATGGCAATATTTGTTTCCAAGTGTCACGTGTGCCAGCAAGTCAAGGCAGAGCACCAAAGACCTGGAGAACTTCTGCAACCTCTAGAAATTTCAGAATGAAAATGGGAACACATTTCTATGGATTTCGTTGTGGGTTTACCAAAGACGAAACAAGGTCATGACGGAATATGGGTAATCGTAGATAGACTCACAAAATCTGCGCATTTCTTACCTGTCCGCATGAACTATAATTTGGACAAGCTAGCCATATTGTACATGAAGGAGATCGTACGATTGCATGGAGTTCCAGCCAGCATACTATCCGACAGAGATCCTATATTTACGTCCTGTTTTTGGAAGAGCCTTCAACAAGCTATGGGGACTAAAGTTACGCTTAGTACGACCTACCATCCGCAGACTGATGGCCTAAACTGAGAGGACAATACAAACTCTAGAAGATATGCTGAGAGCATGTGCCTAGGACTTTAGTGGTAATTGGAGCGAACATCTGCCCTTAATCGAGTTCGCATACAATAATAGTTACCACAGCAGCATTGGAATGGCACTAGACGAATCTTTGTATGGATGAAAATGTCGATCACCACTATATTGGGATGAAGTCGGGGAAAAAGCCATCGTGGGACCCGAACTGATCCAAGAAACAGTGGATAAAGTTGCTTTGATCAAAGAAAGATTAAAAGCTGCACAAGATCGACAGAAAAGTTGGGCTGACTTGAAAAGAAGACCCGTGAAATTCGAAATTGGAGAGAAGGCATATGTGAAAGTGTCACCCATGAAGGGTGTAATCCGATTCAATAAGGCTGGGAAACTGAATCCCAGATACGTCGGACCATTTGAAATTCTTGAGAAAGTGGGAACACTTGCTTATATATTAGCACTCCCACCCGACATGTCAAGAATTCATAATGTATTCCACGTCTCGCAGCTGAGGAGATATATTTATGATCCGAGTCACATTCTGGAAGCTAGACCACTTCTGGTTGAGAGCAATCTGAATGAAGAGCTGAAGTATGAAGAAATTCCGATTCGAATTGTGGATTTCAAAGACCAAGTACTGAGGTGACGAACTATTCTATATGTCAAAGTACAATGGTCCAACCACACCGAAAGAGAAGCTACTTGGGAGTTGGAAGAAAAGATGCGAGAACAATACCCTTATCTCTTTGAAGATCATGTATAGCCAAGTTTCGAGGACGAAACTTCTCATAAGGAGGGAGGGATGTGAGAACCGAATTCCCAGCAGCTAACAATTCCAGCAACAGTCAATAATTCAGAAGATGATATTTTCCAGTAGACGGATTTCCAGCAGAAGCTATTATTTCAGAAGCTGGTATCTTTCTTGCAGATTAGAATCCAGCAGACAGAATCCAGCAGCAGAAGAGCGAATTCCAGCAGACAGTTACTGATTCAGCTTAGACTTGTAACTGAAGCATTAACATGGAATAAAGGCTGTTAATGGCAGATTATGGTCATTAATAGGGAGGCTAACAGTCAGATTTTGGCCTATAAATAACACCCTCAAGTCTCTGAAATGGGTTACACAAGCTTTGATATTATCACTTAAATTTCGAGTTAAGAGAGAGTGCCTTTGTCAAGCAGTAAAATCCAGTAGCGAGAGCAGCCAAATTCCAGTAGACTTCAACCGAAACTTTATAGCAAATCACGGTAAGCGGGCTTATATATAAATATCTTGAAATCAGTTTGATAATTCTTTTTTAAAGTACAGTTTCTGTATGTGTATTTCTGATATATGATTTTGAAGCACTGAAACTCCCTAGTGAACTAATGGTAGGAATATATATTCTGAACATTTCTGAATTCTGATTCTGATTCTGGCCTCACCCCTTAGAGGAGAGAACATATAGGGGACTGATATCAGTTTAGCCATGAAATTCACTAACGTGCTCAGTGCTTACTAATTCTGATTTCTGTTCTGAAACCTGTGATTTCTGAATTCTAGTTTCTGTTCTGAAAAGATGAGTTTCTGTATATTATTGTATTACTGTTTCTGTTGAAAATGATTTCGAAAACTGGGAGTTATTCCCGCCCCTGCTTACTGAGTGACAATCATATCACTCACTCACCAAACTCATCTCAGATAAGAACGAGAAAGAAAAGTTAGAAGAATAAGAGCAGATTCAATTTTGGGGCTGGTGATGAATATTGTTGTTCTCAGTTCTGATTTATATTTTAAATTCCGCTGCATCTGTTTAAATATTGAAATTCTGGTTTTACATTTCCGCTGTAAAACATTATTAATTGAGTTGTATCAGACATTGAATATTCAGTATTATGATTAAAAGACTGGTTTCTGAATTTTGTACTTCTGAGGCTTGTTGTTTTCGAATATAAATTTGAGAGCAACGTCGGTGTCAACCAACCCCCGTCCCGAGACGTGACAGTCAGAAGTTAGATCTTTATTGGTCATAATCCAGTGTTTACCCATATATTGGGAACAAGTATCAATCTCTAAAAATATCCAACTTGCCTATATCCTTTTACAAGACCATATTGACTTTTCACTTAAACAAATCGTTCAAGCTAAATAATTTATCGTTCACTCTGAAGTCCAAGTAGCTCAATACAAGCTTATGTTGGATGTGGGTGTCTATTCTAGAAAAAAAAAAATAATAAATAAAAAATAAAAATAAAAAATAAAAGTGTACAAACTTTTGAGGCGGGGTCCTCTGGAACTCATGAAGATACCGAAGCAGACGAGGATGAAGTTACTGAAGAGAGAGGAAATTGATCATTGATCCATTATTATTCCTTATCTTTGTAATTGTGATTTGTTTTGTTTATTATTATTCGATTAAGGTGCTAGTTGTTTTTCTGATTTTCAATAATCGTTTAACACTGTTAGGGACAATATTATCCTAAAGACAAAATGTTCTAACACTTTGTCCAAACTAAACAGATTATACTGTCTCATTTTATATAAATCAAAAAGCTACATTTTTTGCTCGCAAAAATAAATACCCAAAATATATATATATATATTATTCAACGTACGAATATATCTATGACCCGTGGAGGCATATCCTGGGAAAAAATTTGATGGGCCGACTTATGTAATTATTATAAATCAAGATTTTTTAAATTCCTGCTCGATCCTCTAAGGGAGGAAAATTGTAGATCCCCGCCAAGAAAATAATTTAATGTTGTTAAAATAATTTGTATTATCTTCTGTGTATGATCTATTAAAAAAATTTCCCCCCTCATGCATGGCTTCTGCTTCCAAATAAATAAATATATATATATAATTTCCAAATAAATAAATAATATATTGTTAATGGCTAGTGAAGCCAGAGATTGATTAATTCGGTTGATAAAGTTTGATGGTGACAAGAACATTTGGCTACTTGGGGACTGTGCTTTTAGGACAAAGTTAACTGACTTCCATTGTTTCATATCTAATTTTGATATGATGACGTTTTCTTGTTCTTCTCTCTCTGTTTCAGTCATCCCTCATTTTTTTTTTTCTCGTAATTTTAGTTTTTTTTTCTCTAATTTGACGTATATATACACGTCAACATCAAATCAAATTAAAATTATCTAAACTAAAAAAATATATACTAAGATTGAAATTTGATAATTTAGTGGAACAAAATAAAAAAAAAACATATAGGATCAATGATGTAGTATTCTATAGATATTTTCATTTTCTTATTGATTTTATTTGTTTTTTTATTTTATTTTTTGGATTTCATGTGGTTCCAAAATAACACAGCAAACAGAATCTCGTGGAATCCGTCCTACTTTTATGTTGTGGGGCATTCCTATGTATTATCGATCCTCATCCTTTTTGTTTTTCATGGGTAAATGAAATTACTTAAATTATAATATAATTAACAGTAGATCTCTTATGAGACGGTCTCACGAATCTTTAGTTGTGAGATGGGTCAATCCTACCGACATTCATAATAAAAAGTAATACTTTTAGCATAAAAAGTAATATTTTTTCATGGATGACCTAAATAAGAGATCTGTCTCACAAAATACGACCCGTAAGACTGTGATTGTGAAAAAAATGAGAAAAATACCAAACCCTAGTAGTTTTTGAAAATTGAAGTGCAACGCTAAAATTTTATGATATAGTTGAGTGTTTAATTAAGAATTAAATCTAAATACTACATTAGTAGTAATAATAATAAAATATTTTTATTGGACAAAATATAATGTTTGACGATGTAACGTGAACATGAATTTAAAGAGTAAAATATATTGGGGACAATAATTTCCAGAAAAATTTCATTTATTTACTAAAATACCAAAATAATCTTTGATGGATGTGTTATTTTTTTAACAGTCCTTTGGTTTGTTTAATATCGAAATCGATAACTGATTTTCTACCATTAAATAAATTTAGATTTATTAATTTTTTAGTTTAATCAATAATTATATTGGATGAAAAACGTCCAATTAACATGGAAAACTGCACACGTGCGATTGTAAGACAGTGTGAGGTGGTCGTTTCTGTGATCCAATCAAAGTTTTTTAAAATTGTAATAACATATATATATATATATATATATATAATGGGGAGAACGATAGTGAGACGGATGTACGTACATATCGATCCATGCAATAAAAAATCCAAACATTTGCATGTCCTTTGTCTGAAAGCAGACAGACGTTTGGTCCTTCGGTGAGTTTGTTCTCATATATAATTTAATCATAGTATTTTAAGTAATTAATATCTTTATATATATTTTCATATATATAATTAAAATATCTAGATTCAGCAGACCAATTATGGGGAAATCTATCTCCCACTGGGTGTAACACAAATAACTTTGAAACATAAAAAGAGCTAAAATCATTTTAAACTCATTCGATAGAGCGTTGTTTTCCAATAGAGATGATAATAGATCGAGTTTGAATCTTGATTATGATTCCACGTCCTCCGTTTTCATATCTGTTTATTATATTTATTTTCATCCCAATCAGATATTCAATTTCATCCTCATGTTAGGAGGATTAGATATTAATATCTTACATAAATATCTTATTATCACGTATAATTTCATTTTCTCAGATTTGAATTATTTCGAATAAGTTATAGATATTTACTAAATTGTTTAGAACAACAAAGAAAAAATATAAAAATTAGTAAATTAAACATTATAGAAAAATAACAAAATATATAAACAATTTATCCTACCATAATTCCCAACAAAAATAACAACTTTATACTAATAATTTTATTTATTTCTTCAAACTAATATCATTGAACAAAATCATATTAGAATTAACATCATAATTGAAAAATCATATATTAGTTTAATATATATATTAGTTTAATCGAGTATTCTGGTCAGATATTAGTAAGATTCTTTAAGATCCGGTTATATCTCATACCCGATTATCCATTTATTTAATCGGGTAAAAAATCTCTCCTTATCCTTCTCTATTCAGATTGAATATCATATTCTTCATCGAGTTCGTAGAAAATTGTCGTCTCTATTTTCCAACCTACCACTGTCTTTTGTCATTTTTTTCTGCTTTCGAAATGCCATCAAGATTTGCAGACCGTCAATGAGTATTAGTGCAACGATACACGTATTATGTGCTTGTACAATACTTTTTATAATACATTTGATTTATATATAAATAATGATCAAAATGTAATTATAAAAATAGTGAGAGATTACACTGATATTTTGATATATTAATTAAAAAACAAATATAAAAAAAGGTAAAAAAGATACAAATTGGAATAGAACTCGCAACTTAATGCTTAGAGAATAAAGACGGTATCTAATGAGCTACATTAACTTACATCAAAAGTTAATTACACTAAATATTTCAAACTTAATAATATAATATAATATAGATATACCATATATATGTTCACGACATGATAATGTACAATTTTGATGCCTAAAAGATCAAGAAAAAACTTCTATCATCGCGATGCTCCACTACTCGGTGGTCGCGCAGGAAGGAGATCAGCACTCGATTGCAAACTGACTTGAATGTATAAATAACTAATTTTAAAAAATAACCAAATTAAAAGTTTACATTTTGAAAATTATTGATGAATTGATTTTCAAAATATGCTCTATCTATTAAAAACAAGATTATGTTATAGAAATTTTTTTTAAATAAAATAAACTTAGTTAAATCCCAAATTTGACAAATTAAATATTAAAGCTAAACTATCTCACATATCAATTTAATGCTTACAATATTCTCTCTACAGTTTTTTGACTAAAAATTTTGGAGTTGATTGGAAATATTAAATAAAATATAAAGTACCATTTCTGCCATTCTTCTCATCTGCCAATATTAAATGGAAACGTCTGATATTGGGTATTTGAATTTTGTCCTTTAAAATTTGACTGCTTCCAAATCTTGCTGCTTGATTTACCTTCCATTATTTTTGCAGAAAATTATTCTAAATAATTAGTTGCGGGCTCTTATATATCACAAATTTTTTTTTATGAAATGATTTTGCAAATCAATTTTACGAGATATATTTTTTTATTTAAATCATTTATTAGAAAATATTATTTTTTATATAAAAAATATTACTTATTATTGTAAATATGGACATAGTTGAAGACCGTTTCACGATAGACATACTACCTATTTATACTAGCGGCTGAGATACACGCGTTGCGTGTAATATAACACTTAATAATATTTGTACACATTTTTGTGTATGACAAAAATCTATTTTTCTATTAAACTTAATTTCAATAAAAATAATAATAATAATATTATGGTAGAAAAAAGAAAAGTTTTTTGCGTTAAAAATACTAACTGTAAGGTTTTTTTAAATTGAGAAATTTTCAAATGTGTTGGTACGGTTGGGGCTTCCATTTTTGGGGAAGATTTCAGACGTGGGATTGACGTGGTTGAAATTATTATAGGTGGTGTTGAAGAGGAGGGTAAAAAAGGAAGAAAATTTGGTGTCTTCCTCAAGCAGTTTTTTTAATCCACTCACACTTAATAATATAGTATAGATATTTTGTTCATTTCTCTTTTATCATTTTTTTTCTAAGATAACTCAATATTATTTTTTTATTTTGTTAAATGCTAATTACTAAAAGAAGGAAATAAAACAAGAGAAAGAATTTGATTTTAATCCAAATTAATAAAAAAAAACACATTTTTATTAAAAAATTGTGGTAATTTTTCATTTTACATTGTTCTAAAATTATTTTTTATGTGCATTAAAATGATTTTATCTCCTTTGCATTTTCTTAGTAACTTCCCATTTACAAAAATTCAGGTTCATACAATCTAAATGTCTTTTATGGGAGGCAAAAACTTGTGTGAGACGGTCTCACGGGTAGTATTTTGTGAGACGGATTTTTATTTGGATCATTCATAAAAAAATATTACTTTTTATGCTAAGATTATTACTTTATTGTGAATATCAGTAAGGTTGACCCGTCTCACAGATAAAGATTTGTGAGACCGTCTCACAAGAGACATACTCCTTACGGGAAAGGTGGATTATGTTACAAGTTAATTTTTAATTTTCCGTATCGATACTAAATGAACCCGGAATTTAAGATCAATAAGCCAAATGATTGATGGAAAATTACATTTTTGGTATTTTATTTGCATTTTTTATCCTGTAATCACTGAATTCAGGGTCTTATCTACTCATTTACACTTCTATTTTAATTTTAATCTTTTTTTATCCGAGTGTTTACGCGGCACCACAAAAATTGTATGTCACAAAAAAAATTTGATGTAGCAGCGAAAATTATTGACGAAAGGAATAAAAGTTAGTAGAATAAAACCATGAATTAACGAGTAATATGTCGAAAATAAAAAAATTATAAGTTAACTTAATCTCCTAACTAATTTATTTGTAAAATTAATTTAAAGGTTCATGCAAAATATATAAAAATCACAAAATCATTCTAATACAAAAATTGTAACATATTGCTATCCAAATATTTTACACAACTTAAAAAAAATAATTAAATATGATTCTTAAAAATAGATTTTGTATATATCCAAAAAAATATATTAAATAGATTGTTCGCATTTACCTCTCCAATAATGTCTGAACTTACCCGTAAAAATGATAATGACATTTACCCTAAAATATAAATGACTGTCCTCCCTTTCTTACAAACAATATAAATAAAAATAAGAAAAATTATAATTTTGGTATGTATAATTTATTTTACGATTTTTGTAAAAAGGTTATCAAATTCCATAGTAATCTTGTATGTATTATTTATTTGACAATTTTAGTCATTTCTGAGTGAAAATAATGATGAGATATTGTCTATATATTATCATCTTTTGGATGTCATATATGCGACATATCAGGGTAACATCGGCATTTCGTTGAAAAATGAAATAAAGTTTTAAAAAACAATTGACTAAAACTAAAATTTAAAATATGGACTGCTTTAATTGTAAAAATGATAAATATATTAGAAAAAATATGATTTTTTAAAATATATATATATATAGTTGGACAAATTAATTTTATGTGATGAGCTCGGACACAGTTCCTCTTGCCAATGGCGATCCATGTAAAGGTTTCTGTTACAAATACTTTCTTCTGTTCCTAAGTTTCCTCAATCCCACAGAGGAAATCCCAGTTTCTTTACATTTCCATTTTCATTTTCCTTTCTGCTAATATTCCACAATCTGCCAAAAGTCTCCCTTCTTCCCAAAATCTTTTACTTTCCCCTTTCCTTCTCATAATCTGATCATCTATGGTGACGGATGACTTCGTAACAGTATTACAGCAGCAGCACTACTGGTCAGAAGTTGAGTAAAAACAAAAAGAATGAATTGAACGGAAAAGAAAAAAGAAAAATTAATGGATAGCAGTAATTGCATTATATATTCGCCAAAAGGAACGAGCAAGTATGACACCAATTCTTGTTCTTCTTCCTTTGGTAAAGTAGGATCTCCAATGGTGGGGATGGTGTTTCCAGATATGGGCACTCTTTCCATTAACCAGAACTCCGGGTTTTCCTCGCGAGAAAAGGATAATTCATCTCCGTGTGATGGGAAATTAGACTCTGATTCTTTTGATCTAAACGCAAGTTTGATTCATGAAGAAGATAAAGAATCCAACATGCATGCATTGAACAACTTCAAAGACTCAAATGAGAGCACTGGGCAATCGAAACACTGTGCTAGAGGACACTGGAGGCCCGCAGAAGATACAAAGCTTAAAGAACTTGTAGCGTTATACGGCCCACAGAACTGGAATCTTATTGCAGAGAAGTTGGAAGGAAGATCAGGTTCTTCTTTAATTGATTAACTCCTCCTTTTATCCCTTTTTTCCCTCACTTTTTTTTGGGTATTTTGTTCAGTACTTTCTGTTGTGTTTATGAATAGGGAAAAGCTGCAGGTTGCGGTGGTTTAACCAGTTGGATCCAAGGATTAACAGAAGGACTTTTACAGAAGAAGAAGAAGATAGATTAATGGCTGCTCATAGATTGTATGGCAACAAGTGGGCAATGATAGCGAGGCTGTTTCCTGGAAGAACAGACAATGCAGTTAAGAACCATTGGCATGTTGTAATGGCGAGAAAATACAGGGAGCAATCCAGTGCTCATCGGAGGAGGAAAATGGGGCAGTTTGTTTTCAAGAAAATAGAAGATGATGATGATCTTTCCCTCGTCAATATTCACCCTGCAGCCATGAAAGCTGAGCCTCCATTCCCTACTTATGGCTACGGCGGTGGTGGGTTTCTTTGTGGGTCTATTTGTTCGACTCACACGGCTGCTGGCGGCGGCAGCGGAGGAACTCCTGTACACAATGGGTATTGGGCGGCGGCGGAAACGTCTCATGGTTTATTTCCTGGTGGGCATTCTGATTACACTTTTTCCTCCGAAATTTCAGCATAAGACCGATCATTTCAGTTAACAATATTTGGTTTGAAGTCATACTTCACACGAATCAAAGACTATTCATCAAAATTCGACTAATTAAATGACGAGTCATTAATCCATTGAAGAATAAAAAGATACATCAGATTTGAATGTCCTTTTTATACGCATAAAATTGTTAACAAACAGAAGTTATGAATTTATTATTTTGGATGGATTAATGGTCATTTTATTACCTGTTTTACGCTGCAGGCCATAGTTCTAACGAGATGAAGATGAAGATGAATATTTTCAACACATCCAACCCATATAATAATCACCACGCCCGATTATTTACCACAATTCAACGTACAAATTATAATTACTCTGCCGATCATTTCAACCCATCATCCCAAGAAATCTCGGCAGTTGATCCTGAAGAAGGGATTGCACCAAAATTCATAGACTTTCTTGGAGTTGGGGCCTTGTGACTCATGAAAGAGTGAAAAGGGTCTGATTTTTTGTTAGCTTTTGGATCATTATTGGTTAATAATAATATGCCATGCATATTCAGTATGTAAAATTTCTTGCCAACTTCGTTGATGTGCCTCTGCCATTTTGTTTGAGTTTCTGAGATGGAAATTATCAGTAGAGATTCTTCGAGTTGGATGATATGGAAATGGCCATTTTGATGCTTATTTTCTCATACTTCACATGGAAATCGTCCCGAAACGTGTGAAACTAAAGTTATGTCACTTTATTGTCTAACATTTTAGATCATTTAATATGTTTCATTATTTGGAGTATTATATATTATGCAACAATTCTTTTCCTAAAAAAATAATATTCAAATATCGTTTAATAATATATATTTACTGACAGTAAATACTCACACACACAGACGGAAGGCGAAAAAATATAATTATTTTTAGACCCTCGTCAATAAAATAAAAAAATTTAAGGAAAAGAATAACATTTGTTGCATAAGTATAACATTTGTATAAATAAATAATTTTTTATTATGATTTATTAATTATGTATAATTAATTTAATTTGAATGAAAAAATTAATATAAAATATCTATAACTATATGAAGCATTAAATATTTTGTATTGTTTGGTTAGTTGATAAAAAATTAGAGAGAACTACGGATATTCACAATAAAAAGTAATAATCTAAGAATAAAAAGTAATAATTTTTCATGGATGACCCAAATAAGAGATTCGTGTCACAAAAACGACCCGTGAGATTGTCTCACACAAGTATTTGCTAAATTAGGGAGAATGTTCTCAAAACAGTAACACAAAGATAAAAAATTATAAAAACTTGTGAATGGTGATGAAATGTCGATGATATGTTTCGGCTTCTTATAAGTTTAAGAGTGTAAAATACGAATTTAAATATAAAAAGATCACTATCTAACTTTTATCATAACTTTGATTATTTCGAAATAATCGATATATTAAATAATATGTAAAAAAAAGGTGAATTTGAGACTGAGTAATGGAGATTAATGAGGTTTTTTTTCTTTTGAATTATAGAATTTTTTTTATCAGTAGAACGAGGAAAGGAGAAATCTTTTAAATTTAATTATTTAGTTGAGGTTTTTAATTGAGCTTTTTGTTCGGGATTTTACTGGATAAAAAAAAACATTATATTTATTCATATTTAAAAACTAACCTTTGCTATATTGCACTTAATGCGGTCAAACATCGGTTGGTCTTCTTTCCCACTTTCGACCAAATTGTACCATTTTTTAACATGTTATACGCTTACTCACGTTTAGTTTCCGATCCCTTAATCCCACTTTTTTTTTTTCTTTTTACAACTAATTCAAAACCATGGTTTTTTTTTTTTTTTTTTGTATGACAAGTGTAACGAAAAATTCGAAGCATTGACTTTTATATTGTTCCTATCCTTATCATATGTTAATTAATTTGGCAAAAACTTGTGTGAGACAGTCTCATGGATCGTATTTTGTAAGACGAATCTCTTATTTAGGTCATACATAAAAAAATATTACTTTTTATGCTAAGAATATTAATTTTTATTGTGAATATCGATAGGGTTGACGCGTCCCACAGATAAAGATTCGTGAGACCGTCTCACAAGAGACCTACTCAATTCATTTAGGTGTTGATTATATGGGCAGAAAATAACTTGCAATACGATTCTTGAATAGACAAGTCAAAATGGGTTAAATCCGTCCTTTCTAGCCATCCTGCCAAATGACGCGTTGTATGCTAGCCCATTTTGATTGTTATATTCTTGATAAAAATAAAAATAAAAAAACGGATTAAGTAATTGATGAATGAACTATTATATAATACAATCAATCACTTTTTCTATTTTCAGATTTCAATAAAATCAAATAATAACGATGATGAAAATTATTTAAAATAAACACAATTTTGATGGTCCACAAAAAATAGGCAGAGATTCTGGTCCTGTCCTTGGAACCGGATAACCTTTGGTGTAACGCATGACCAAAGATAACTGTTTTAACAATCTTTGCTTAACTCAACAAAATCTTCACATTCATGTCTCCCACATGGCGTACGTGATCCAGACAAGGAACACACTCTACTAAACTTACCTTGCCTACGTTAATTCGGTTTGTGTTCATATGTTTATGTCACGTTAGATCATAGTCCATGACTTTAAGATGCGTTTATATTTGAATAATATTAGAACTCGGTACAAAGGGCTCGATCTTTCTCGAAAAATCGAGGCTTTAAGAAAAGAACTTGATGCTCTTATGAACCCATTGAAGGCCTCTAGCAATGAAAGACAAATTAATGAGCTAGAAAACATCATTGAGAAGTTAGTTATGCAGGAAGAGATGCACTGGAAACAAAGGGCTCGCACTAACTGGCTAGCACAAGGTGATGGAATACCAAATTCTTCCATTCATTTGCTTCGCAAAGAAAAAGATCTAATCACATTAAAGGGTTGATTGATGATAATGGTCAGTGGGTGGAGGCTGAAAAAGATATTGCTGATGTAATGCTGAATTTTTTTGCAAATCTATTTTCCTCAAACCATCCTTCTGCAGCAGAAATTGAGGAAGCAACTAAGAATATTTCCCCCTTGGTGGACGAAGCTATGAATGAAATTTTGCAGGAGCCATACATTGAGAGTGATATCTATAAAGCTTTGTTTGACATGCACCCATCAAAAGCTCCTGGTCCAGATGGATTCACAGCTCTATTCTTTCAGAAAAACTGGAGTATTGTGGGTAGGGAAGTCGTATCTGCTTGTCTATATATTCTGAATGACAGAGGTGAACTTGATGGGTGGAATGAAACGAACATAACTCTGATTCCCAAAGTGGCAGCTCCTGGAAAACCGAGTGATTTTCGGCCGATAAGTCTATGTAATACGTGCTATAAAGTTGTGGCTCGAGCTATCACAAACAGATTGAGATCTATTCTCGGCAAAGTCATAAACCAAAACCAAAGCGCCTTTGTCCCTGGAAGGTTGATTACAGACAATGTTATTATTGGTTATGAATGCATACATTGGATCCACAATAACAAAAGGAATAAGACTGGATTTGGGGCTCTTAAACTAGACATGAGCAAGACATACGACCGAGTGGAATGGAAGTTTTTGGAAGCAATGATGACCAAGCTGGGGTTTGCTTCGAGCTTTGTGGCTCTTATTATGAGATGTATCTCATCAGTTGTCTACTCTATTAGAGTTAACCAGGCTCTTTATGGTAAAATTCGCCCTCAACGTGGTATTCGACAAGGTGATCCTTTATCGCCATATCTGTTTACAATATGTGCTCAAGGCCTGTCAACGATTCTCACTCAAGCGGAGCATGTTTCCTTGTTTCAGGGAGTTAAGATTGCATCTAATTGCCCTTCTATTTCCCACTTGTTTTTTGCCGATGACAGTCTCATATTTTTTCGTGCTTTGGACACAGAGTGCCTCCATATTAAAAAGTGCCTGCAGATTTACGAAAAAGCATCGGGACAACTTGTGAATTATGATAAATTTGCCCTCACCTTCAGCCCGAGTGCTTCAGCAATACTATTAATGCGATCAGCATAATCTTTCAGATTGCGGTGGTAAAGGGACATGAGTTATACTTGGGGCTTCCTACATTTTCATTGCGAAGTAAAAGAATCCAATTTGCAGGGTTGAGGGAGAGACTTCTAAAGAAAATAAATGGTTGGTCTTCTAAGTTATTTTCAGCTGGGGGAAAAGAGACTCTTATCAAGTCCGTTCTACAAGCGATACCGTCGTATGCAATGTCATGTTTCAAACTGCCTGTTTCTCTGTGTCTTGAGTTGGAACAATGCTGTTCCAAATTCTGGTGGAAGTCCAACTCGTCTGGGGAAGGCATGCATTGGATCAAATGGAGGAATTTGTGCAAACCTAAACAATATAGAGGTATGGGTTTTCGGAGCCTATTGGATTTCAACCGAGCATTGTTGGCAAAACAAGTCTGGAGGATAATTTGCGATCCCGCATCGCTCATGGCTAAGATTCTTAAAGCTAGGTATTTTAGACATGGTGACATACTGACTGCTCAGTTAGGATCGAAACCTTCGTATATTTGGAGATCAATACTGTGGAGCCGTGGGTTGATTCAGAAAGGTGTTCGATGGCGGGTTGGGAATGGTCTTCGGATTAAAGCATACTCAGATAACTGGATAACCTCGTTAGCTTCTGGCAAAAGTTCTATGGAAGGATCTAATGAATCGCCGATGGTTAGTGAGTTAATATTACCAGACAGAACTTGGAATGTGGATAAGGTACGCAATTTATTTCCTTCTTTTGAGGCAGATAGTATTCTGGATTTACCATTGCATAATCATAACACAGATGACATTAGATATTGGAAATGGGGTCGGGATGGCCAATATTCGGTTAAATCTGGTTACCTTCTCGAGATAGGGTGTTTTGATCCCCATGAATCTCAGTCGGGTTCTGGAATTGAGTGGTGGTGGAAATTTATTTGGAAATTAAATATTCCACAAAAGGTTAGGATTTTCTTATGGCGTGCTTGTAATGATCTATTGCCTAATGAAGGAAATCTTTTCATGAGACACATTTTGTCATCAGTTTGCTGTGGCTTTTGCGGAAATTACACAGCATCTACCAGTCATAGCCTGATTTTCTGCCCCAAGGTGTGTGGGGTGTGGAAAGAAACCATTTTCTGGAGTCGATTGAAGGGCAGTAAGCTTCTGTCTTTTTTGTATTGTGGAATCAGTGTTAAAGATGGATACTCGATGTCTGAGTTTGAACACTTTTGTATGCTTGCGTGGGCTGTATGGATAGGGATATGCAAGGCTAAGCATAGTGAACACAGCTCACTACCTGATTTGAAAGTTAATTGGGCCATATCCTATCTCAGTCAATTCCAGGAAGCTCGCAAAAAGCATGGGACTATTCAGGAATCATCTTCAAAGGCGAAATCAAAGTGTTGGGAGCCTCCTCCTTCAGGTCATCTCGTCTCGACGTTGATGCAGGATTTAATGAGATATTGGGAATGTGTAGTGCAGCTGCTGTGATTCGCAACCATCGGGGTATTATCTGTGCAGCTGCTGCCGAGTGCTACCGATTGTCTGGCACGATTTTGGATGCGGAAATCCGGGCGATCAACTTTGGAATGACTCTAGCATTACAAAGCGGCTTTCACAGAGTGTGGGTTTTTTCAGATTCACTATCGGCAGTCCAGGAGGTGAACTTCAAGAAAGTTGGTCGTGATCCTCATGGTGTTTTAGTTTCCAACATTTTAGAAAACCTAAAATCTGGTATATTCTATGGGGTTAGTCACATTGTTTAGATCAGCAAACAATAGTGCTCATTGCTTAGCTATATTTGGTTTGTCCCACCCTTCACCTGTTCGTTGGGTGGGTTCTTTGTACCCATCCTGGTTAATGGATGTAACATCGTTGGATGCTATTAATGTTTAATTGTGTTTTCCCTCAAAAAAAAAAAAAAAAAATTAGAACTCGGTAGAATAGATGTATGTATATTATGTGTCTCTCTTGACGCTCATATATTAAATGACACTCACATATTGGATGTATCCAACAGGTGAGTGTCACTTTATTGATAGGTACAAATATTGACACGGTTGATAGACACCATATCAATTCAGAGACTATTAATTTTTGTGGATCATATCTGATGCGATCCGGGCGAATTGGGTGAGTAGGGTCGTGCAATCAACTGGATCTGATAAGAGTTTTGTCAAGGTAAAAATGAGCAAGGGGATTTATCTTGTGGAGAAAATATATTTCTCTAATATGGCTTCAAGTATAACCTGTAAACAAAGAAATGAACTCGTGAATGGGAGCCGGAGGGGTGTCCAGCGTAGCCACTCCGATGCTTAAGTCAGCAGGTGAAAGATGATGAAGATAATTATCAGTGTAGCTTAGGAGATAAATAAATGATACTGTGTAAATATATGTGTGAATATATGTGGTTGAATGTGTTTAATGCTAGAAGAACCTGTTTACTTATATGAAGGAAGATGATGATATTTCCTTATTTTCAGTGTCTACTTATCACTTGTAGCATTGAATGTTGACTTCATATCATGCCGTCCTACATTTTTCATCATGTCACATCAGTATGATTCTGTCAGGTACACTTATCGAGTTTAGATTTTACCTACTCAAACACTCAAGTGCGGTATTGTTATCGAGGCTTCTCGGGTAGTGAGTATCCGGGAGCTTGTATGAGAGCCCGAGCTTTTGATAACCCGGGGAGAAGATATCTCAGGCATTTACCTGCCCGGCTTCTGACGAATTTCTTGTAAATTTACCCTGATTTGGACTATTCATATAATATCTCTGATCATTTATGACCCGGACTCTAATGAAGTATCATTATCGTATATGCAATGCAATTCTTGTAACCAATATAAAACGTCATCTGAAACTAGTCTAAAAGAAGCGTCTCCCAACGATGAATCAAAGCTCGGAACACATAATTTCGTTCATTAAATTATATGTAGAGATGAAAATTCTAGTTTATTCAGTTTAACTTCATCTATCAAATTTTATTAAGCAAATATATTTTAAACATTTTTTTTTTTTGGAAATTATGCGTGGAGTTGAAGAACAAAGAGAGTTCGCTTGTTTGCAAATTCTTTTTGAGCTTATTTATCGAGTTTTATCTAAATGAATTTTGGATCATTAGATATATGGACCTCAGATAGTCAAATTAAAATTGAATATATATAAATCGGGCTCAATTCTTTTTCCTAATCGGTGCTTCTTTTTATAAAAAAAAAATCTATATACTTGGATTTTGAAATCTTAAATATAAATTTATTGTACGAATATATTTATTATATACACAAAATTCATGTGAGACTGTTTCATGAGTCAAATTTGTGAGACGGATTTTGTCCGACCCATAATGCAATCTAAAATTAACTTAAAATAATAATTTGAAATTAAATTCTTATAAATAGTCATTAATATCTCCATTTTGTTGTGAAGCAATAATTGTCTATTTACAAAAGAGATGTATGTATCATTCTTAAATTGTTGTATAATTTTAAAAAAATTTAGTTGTACCATGACCACTAGATGTAGTACAGAGATTGAAGCATGCTTATATAGTTTTAAAAATAGAATTATATTATTATCACTACCTATAATTTTTAGTAAATAAAAAAATACTTGATTTTATAATCGGTATCGAGACCAAAGTGACTTGTACAATTTCGAATGAGTTGCAAGTTTATACTAATTGTTGGCATCAATTTTAATATAATTAAAACACCGAAGTATATAAATAATTCTGTAAATATTTAATTATTTATATTTCTAATTATTTTAAAGATATGTCGTTTAATTACAATTTAACATTACCAAGTTGGTAAATGGTATTTTGGGAAGAATTTTTTTTTATTTTAAAAAAAAAGTCAAGATATTTTATAGGTTTGTTGATGAGAAAAATGGCAATATGTATTTTAAAAATAAATAATCATTCAACGATTTTTCCAGATTTATAAACTTTTCTTTTTGCTTTTTTTTTTTAATCAAGTATTTCCATTATTCCCCCAATAAGTAACGTAGCTCAAGTCATTGGAAGAGTTGACAATTACACTACGACGCTTTCTTGACTTGGTCTGATTCAAAATCATACGTCAAAATGTGAATGTGTGAAGGAATCAGTGTTTCTGAATTCGAAACAAAACAATGGTAACAATGTGAAATTAGAATACCAAATATATTCCAAACTAGAATAATAAATATTATTGTTAGAATATGGGATTTAATTTTGTATTTTTTAAATAATGAGTCAGTCAATCTTGTGTATTGATAATTAAGTATTCAGTTTTCTAAAAGAACATATAAAAAGTAATATAATTTCATCTGAATAGATTATGATGCAAGCAAGCTTAATTCACATTAGGATATGAATGAAGAGGACTCGCGTTTGAAAGCACCGCTTGGCTGGTGGATGAGATGATGAATGAAATAATAATAAATTGAAAGATAATTGTTTTTTATCTTTATTTATTATAAAAATTTGAGTTGAATACGAGAGACGATACAATATCATTTTTGTGATGGGTGTGCAGCAAAGTTTGGATCAGTTTAAAGAGTATTTAAAACGAATTTGATCAATAATTTTTTTTAGTTTTATTTGACATTAATATCTCATATTAGTTATTTTTTAAAAAAATTAAAAAAATATTAAATCACTCATTAAATATGAATAAAATGAGAATTTTCTTTGTAAAACCAATAATTTTTTAAATTTGTGTGAAAACTGAAAACACAAATATGATTAAATAAATGAGATTTTATACTGACCCGGCTCGCCTATTTCTCCAAATAATTTTCCCCAAAACTATTATGACAAGACAAAAACTTGTGTGAGACGGTCTCACGGGTCGTATTTTGTGAGACAGATCTCTTATTTGAGTCATCCATGAAAAATTATTACTTTTTATGTTAAGAGTATTAGTTTTTATTGTAAATATCGGTAGGTTTGACCCGTCTCACAGATAAAAATTCGTGAGATCGTCTCACAAGAGACATACTTTAAAGACTAAACGAAGACCAATCCTAATTAAACTGCACGAAAGACTAATTCAACTTCGGGCTCAAGTTTTATTAACTAGCTACTTTCTTGGAAATTACACCTTGTGTCGTCGTGTTCCCAATTATTGAACGACCCCGAAATTTCACCACATTTTCCTCCGCATTTTCTCACGTCAATTACTTACAATATCTTTTATCAAGCCGACCGCGATACACACTTGCATTTAAAAAAAAAATGTACATTTTAAAATATTCTTCGTAACCACCTCATTAAATCTTATGAAGTTTCCCACAAATAATCTGGCATTTTCATACGCCAGCCGAAAAGGGGAAATTTTGTTTCGTATAAATTCATTCTTTTGATGATCAAACATACCAAGAACACCAAAGAGTGTGTGCCTGCGTGCGTGTGTGCGTGCGTTGGGAGATTGAAAATAAATACTAATTTTTTTTTAATCCAATTTGTTTTGTCTACTAATGGATGTAGTATTTGAAAACAGTATTTCATTTTCAGTGTGTTGGCTAATCAAATCCATCTACTGGAACATCGAGCATCTTTTTTCAAGAATCGACTTGTTCCTACAAAGTGTTCCAAAGTTTTTATCAACCAAATGGAACAGCAGAACTCAGATGTCCAATTCTTTCGAGGCCCGCCTCCCAGGGCCGGTTCGCAATAAGAGATATTCCGAGGTCGAGAAGATAAATATATCGGAGATCGACCTGATCATCAGTAGATTAGGATTGAGGTGGTGTGCAATGGAGGATGCTGATAAGCTTTTTGGTGAGGATGATTTCTTGGCATTGTTCCACGAAGAAGAGCCGAGCTTCGACGAAATCAAGGAGACTTTCGAGGTTTTCGACTCGAACAAGGATGGATACATAGATTTTAATGACTTGCGAAGAGTTTTGTATGGTTTGGGATTCAAAGAAGGGAGTGGTTTGGAAGATTGCAAGAGGATGATCCGAGATTTTGATGTTAATGGAGACGGGCTTATTGATTTTCCTGAGTTCGTGGTGTTCATGGAGAAAATGTTTCTTGCATAGTTTATTCACCGTTTCGAATGATGTGAAATAACATAATGCATTGCAAGATTAATTATGGGTCGTTCGCGAGATTTTAAATGTTTTCAAACTCGTCCTTGTATATATACAAAAATTCGTGGAATAAAAACTCGGCCCTTGTATGCTACGTATTAAAAAGTAAACTAGTGTTTCGTGCTCGTATAATATTTGATTTTTTTGAAAGTTTATTTGTAATGTAAATTATAAAAAATGTTGAGATGTCTTTTGGCAAATTGTGAAATTGGCATAAAAGAAAGTAAAAAAATTGTAAAATGAAAAAAAGAAAAGAGAGTCACACTCAATATGTAGAGTATAGATAAATAGGGATTACTAAGAAATGGAAAAAAATAGGGTGTGTTTGGCTTACTTGTTTAATTATTTTTATTATCATTTATAATTACAAAGTCAAATGATCGATATTTTTTTAAAAGAAAATTGGTAATAATAAATATTGTATGTGTATGAATATTATATTTGAATAAAGTAAAATAAACTCTCTTGAATTTTGAAGGTTAATCCCGTACTCATCAAGTATATTCAGAATTTCAGGATTTTCTCTTCTTGGGTTTAGCTCGAATTTTAATATGTTTTTGGTCTCATTCCTCGGATTCACTCGCAGTTATTTTCTGGGTTTTGATTGTTGTGGATGCATCCATGGCGTTGGATGCTCTTACTGCCGCACTGAGGGCTCAAGGCTTGTGGATACTTCGGAACTGATCTTCGTGGCTCAAATATCGCATTGAAATGTGATTTTTCCTCTTAATTCATGAGGATTGACTTCTCTTTTCACTAGTTTTTACTAACTCGCCTTCTTTAGATTTGATTGTGAAGGCATTGGCTGTTGAAGCTAAAACCAATACTCGGACTGAGAGTTCTAAGATTCTGAACAGAAAATGATGCGAACACGAGTGGTCAAGCTCCAAGGAAAACGTGGGATCCGTTAGAATTGCCAGAAGGACCAATCATGAGGGGGCGAATGAAGAAATTCAAGGACGCATTGAATGGGCTATTTATGAGCAATCAAGGAGGGCTTACGTGCAAGGAGCAAAGTGCCGAAGGGTTCGTGATGCATGGGGGTGAGTTCGAGAGCCAAAAGAGCATTATTCAAGCATTAAATGTTGAAGGAACCCGAGAGCATCGCGCCCGGGCGGATGTAAACTACCGCCCGAGTGCTACATGTGAGTCCAGAAAATAAATATGTGAAGGCCTCGCACCCAGGCGGATAAAAGTTACCGCCCGAGCGCGAACCAAGGAGAGTGAGGGCCGAAGACCTTCCGCCCGGGCGGACACTGTTCCGAGAAATTATTTATTTCCTTATTTAGTGTTTTAATTTGTTTGGTAACTAGATTTTGATATGTAAGGATATTATGGACGAAATTTTAAACACTTTTCAGATTATTGAATATTGAATTGAGTTTGTTCTTGAGTTTTCTCTCAAACAACCAAAAAGCTTTTAGCTTTGTATCAAAAATCAAACTTATCAAAGTTTATGCTTTGTGGCGTTTGTCGATCGTTCTTGTGCGGATTGTCTTAGGCTTGTCCTTTGAAGGTTCATTCGAGTTTTTCGATTGTTTTCTTCGTGATTTATTTATTGCTAAACTCGTTGTCGTAGTTTAGAGGTGAAAATCACACACATACTTAATTCAAAAGATCGGGACATCAAAGAATCCTTTTAACGTTGTCGAATTGAGGGCGCGGTTCAATTAAAAATCGTGTTTGCCTTTGTTCATACGAGGGTTCGTATCATTTGGTATCAGAGCTTGGGTTCATTGAATTCAAGTAAGTTTATTGCTTTATTATCTCGTTCTATTACCAGATTTGTTATACTTTCGTTTCTTTTTTAGATCTGTCTTTCTAATATATCGTTCTTCGTCAGTCTTTGAAATTTTTGGTGGTTTTTTTTGTTGGGATTTTCAAGTAAAGTACTCAGCAAAAAAAAAAGTACAAAAATTCCAAAAATTCACCATTATTTCTTTTTGATATCTTGTTCTATTTTCTTTAGAGAGTCATATTTAATTGCCTCTCACAGTCAAAAAAAAATATTTATCATCAAAATTTCCTGTCTACGCAGTCCAAGTGAGTCGATCACATTTGTTCACGAGTTGAAACTTTATTGTTTGATACACTCAAATACAAAGCTTGAGCCCTTGAGAGAACTCTCGAATTTGAGTGACATTACTTGAGTGCGAGTGCATTTTCTTTGGAGTGAACGGTGAGTATTTGTTGTGAGCAAAAAAAATAAGAGAGGAAAGACGAGTGAATTTTTTTGGAGTGACCGTGAGCATTTGGGTGAGGAACATTTTGTTTTCTACTAACGTTTTCTTGCAGGTACAAATTTGAAATTAAATGGAGAGGGAGGTAGGAGATAGTTCGAACCAAGGATTATCTAAGGTTCAAATGGAGGCGTTGTTTGGGCATTTTAGTAGGATGATGAGGAATGAATTGGAGCCCTTATATGAGAGGTTGAATAAGCTTGAGGTTAGTACTAGTGGGAGTAAATCTAAGCATAAAGATGTGGGTAGAGGAGAAGATGAGGAGTATGATATGGGAGGAGATGAGGAGAGCCAAAATGAAAATTGAGGTAGGAATGGGAGAGGTAGAGGATTTGGTAGAGGAAGAAGATAAGCAGTACGGGGTAGATATGATGGGAATAGGGAAGATGGCAATATGGGTAGTATTAAGATGAAAATTCCATCATTCTATGGGAAGTCTGACCCGGAGGCGTACTTAGAGTGGGAAAAGAGGGTAGAGTTCGTGTTTGAATGTCACCACTACTCCGAACAAAAGAAGGTGAGGTTGGCGGTGGTGGAATTCTTAGACTATGCTCTCATTTGGTGGGATCAATTAGTGACCACTAGGAGGAGGTATAATGAGAGGCTTATTGAAACTTGGGATGAGTTGAAGAGGGTCATGAGGAAGAGGTTTGTGCCCAATCACTATTATAGGGAGATGTTTAAGAGGCTACAAACCTTGAGGCAATGGTTGAAGAGTGTGGAGGACTACTATAAGGAGATGGAGGTAGTCATGATTAGGGCAAATATTGAGGAAGATAGTGAGGCGACGATGACTCGTTTTCTTTGTGGTTTGAACAGGGAAATACATGATTAAGTGGAGCTTAGGCACTACTTGGACCTAGACGAGATGGTGCAAATGGCCATAAAGGTGGAGCAACAACTAAAGAGGCGAGGAGTTGGCCGTATTAATCAAGCTGGGGGTTCATCATCTTCTTGGCGATCAAATGTGGTGAAACATGAGGAGAATAAGGTGGTGACCAAGCCCAAGGTTGAGACCAAACACGAGGCGCCTAAACAAGGAGTGCAAGGTAAATCTGAAACTCCTCTTACTCGATCTAGAGATACTAGATGTTTTAGGTGTCAAGGGTTGGGGCATATTGCTAGTGAGTGTCCTAATAAAAGAGCGATGATTTTAAATGACTATGGTGAGTATGAGTCGCATAGTGAGGAGGATGATGATGATGATGATGAGATGCCTGCACTAGAGGATCCTGATGAGGGATATGAGGCGGTTGTAGGTGAAGCACTAGTGACTAGGCGGATCATGAGTGCCCAAGTCAAGGAGGAGGAGACTAACCAAAGGGAGAACTTGTTCCACACTAGGTGTTTTGTAAATCAAAAAGTTTGCAATCTAATCATAGATGGAGGGAGTTATACCAATGTGGCTAGTAGTGAGATGGTTGAAAAATTGGGTTTGCCTACATTAAAGCATCCTCAACCATATAGGCTTCAATGGTTGAATGATTGTGCGGAGGTGAAGGTGAACAAACAAGTGTTGGTGTCTTTCTCTATTGGGAAGTATGTGGATGAGGTCTTGTGTGATGTGGTGCCCATGCATGCTTGTCATATCTTGTTGGGTAGGCCGTGGCAATATGATAGGCGGGTGATACATGATGGGTACAAGAATAAGTATCCATTTATGTTGAAAAAAGATTCCATTGTTTTACTTCCATTGTCCCCAAAGCAAGTGTTGGAGTACCAATTGAAAAAAAAGAAGAGAGATGAGGCCGAAAAAAGAGTGAACTAAAGAGTGAGATGACCTTTGAAGGTAAAAATGAAATGACTGAAAAAAAGAGTGATAAAAAGAGTGAGATAGCCATACAAAAGAAAAAGGATAGGAAAGAAAGTGAGGGAAAAGAAAATGAGGGGAAAGAGGCAAAAAAGAAATCATATATGGCCCAAAAGAGTGAATTGAAACATTTAATGCACACACATGAACCACTTGTGTTGATTCTTTACAAGGAGATTCTCCTTAACACAAGTGATATAGCCGGGTCCCTTCCGAGCATTGTTGTTTCACTTTTGCAGGAGTTCGATGATATATTTCCGGAGGAGTTACCTCAAGGACTACCACCATTGAGGGGGATTGAGAACCAGATTGATTTGGTACCCGGAAGTGCATTGCCGAATCGTCCAGCGTATAGGAGCAATCTGGAGGAGACTAAGGAGCTTCAACGGCAGGTAAGTGAGTTGTTAGATAGAGGGTTTGTGCGGGAGTTCATGTCACCTTGTGCTGTACCTGTTTTATTAGTTCTTAAGAAAGATGGCTCATGGCGTATGTGTGTAGATTGTAGGGCAATCAATAACATAACCATTAAGTATAGGCATCTCATACCTAGACTAGATGATATGTTAGCTGAGTTGCATGGTGCTTGTATTTTTAGCAAGATTGATTTAAAGAGTGGTTATCATCAAATTAGGATGAGAGAAGGTGATGAGTGGAAGACTGCTTTTAAAACCAAGTATGGGCTATATGAGTGGATGGTCATATCTTTTGGCTTAACTAACGCTCCTAGCACTTTTATGAGGTTGATGAACCATGTCTTGCGTGCATACCTAGGAAAATTCGTTGTTGTTTACTTTGATGATATCCTAGTATATAGCAAAGACTTGGATGAGCATGTTGGTCACTCGAAACTTGTGCTAATCACACTATGGACTGAAAATCTATATGTTAACTTAAAGAAATGTAATTTTTGTATAAGCAAACTTGTCTTT
Source organism: Primulina tabacum (assembly GCF_025594145.1). Taxonomy (NCBI): domain Eukaryota; kingdom Viridiplantae; phylum Streptophyta; class Magnoliopsida; order Lamiales; family Gesneriaceae; genus Primulina; species Primulina tabacum. The sequence continues at coordinate 46,736,960 of NC_134553.1, read as the reverse complement.
CTTGGTTTTGTGGTAAACTCACAGGGGATACAAGTGGATGAAGACAAGGTAAGTGCTATTCGAGATTGGCCATCGCCTACTACTGTTGGTCAAGTCCGAAGTTTTCATGGACTTGCAAGCTTCTATCGGAGGTTTGTAAAGGATTTTAGCACATTGGCATCACCGATGACGGCGGTAATCAAGAAGAACGTTCCATTCCATTGGAGCGAGGAGCAAGAGAAGTCTTTTAATCTTATTAAGCAAAAATTAATTAATGATCATTTACTTGTTTTGCCTGATTTTGCTAATACCTTTGAAATTGAATGTGATGCTTCAGGTGTAGGTATTGGTGGAGTCTTGGTGCAAGGAGGTCGACCGGTGGCGTACTTTAGCGAGAAACTCAATGGAGCCGCCCTAAACTACCCCACGTATGATAAGGAGTTCTACGCACTTGTGAGGACCCGAGAGACGTGGCAGCACTACTTGAGGCCTAAGGAGTTTGTGATTCATACGGATCATGAGTCTCTAAAGCACCTTAAGGGGAAACAAAAGCTGAACAAGCGGCACGCCAAGTGGGTGGCTTTCATAGAGACATTCCCCTACATAATCAAGTACAAACAAGGTAAGGAAAATGTAGTGGCCGACGCACTATCACGGAGGTACGTACTAATCTCTACCTTAGAGTCAAAAATTTTGGGGTTTGAGCATATGAAGGAGTTGTATGTGCTAGATGAGGACTTTAAGGGTGTATTTGAAACATGTATGCATAGTCCACATGACAAATTTTATTTGCATCATGGTTTCTTATTTAGAGAAGATAAGTTGTGCATTCCTAAATCTTCAATTCGTGAATTACTTGTTAGAGAAGCACATGGGGGTGGCTTGATGGGACATTTTGATGTGGCTAAAATTTTAAACACATTGCATGAACACTTCTATTGGCCACATATGAAACGTGATGTTGAGAGAGTATGTGATAAGTGCATAACCTGTAGGCAAGCTAAGTCTAGGACACAACCACATAGATTGTATACACCACTTCCTGTTTCTAGTGAACCTTTGGTCGATATTTATATGGACTTTGTTTTGGGGTTGCCTAGGACTAAGAATGGGAGAGATTCAATATTTTTTGTTGTTGATAGATTTTCTAAAATGGCACATTCCATTGCTTGTCACAAAACTGATGATGTATCTAACATTGCGGATCTGTTCTTTAAAGAAGTCGTTAGGTTGCATGGCATGCCTAGGACTATCGTTTCTGATCGTGATGTCAAGTTTTTGAGTTATTTTTGGAAAACGTTGTGGGCTAAACTGGGCACGAAATTGTTGTTCTCTACTACATGTCATCCTCAAACGGATGGACAAACTGAAGTAGTTAATCGAACCTTAGGGACAGTTTTGCGTGCCATTCTTAAAAAGAACTTAAAGAATTGGGAAGATTGTTTGCCATTTGTTGAGTTTGCTTATAATCGTTGCGTGCATTCTACTACAAATTAATCGTCATTTGAAATTGTTTATGGTTTTAATCCTTTGACTCCGTTGGATTTGATGTCTTTACCTGTGAGTGAAAGGTTAAATATGGATGGCAAAAGGAAGGCTGAATTTGTTAGGAGTTTGCATGAAAAGGCCAAGGCCAACATTGAGAAGAAGAATGAGCAATACGCCAAACAAGCCAACAAGGAGAAGAAGAAGGTGGTATTTGAGAAAGGTGATTGGGTGTGGCTACACTTGAGGAAGGAAATGTTTCCTGAGAAGCGACGTTCGAAGCTACTACCTAGGGGTGATGGACCATTTCAAGTCCTCGAGATGATCAATGACAACGCCTACAAACTCGATCTACCAGGTGAGTATAACGTGAGTTCTACTTTTAATGTTACTGATTTGTCGTTGTTTGATGTAGGTGATGAACAAGATTTGAGGACAAATCCTTTTCAAGAAGAGGAGGATGATGCGAACACGAGTGGTCAAGCTCCAAGGAAAACACGGGATCCGTTAGAGTTGCCAGAAGGACCAATCACGAGGGGGCGAATGAAGAAATTCAAGGACGCATTGAATGGGCTATTTATGAGCAATCAAGGAGGGCTTACGTGCAAGGAGCAAAGTGCCGAAGGGTTCGTTATGCATGGGGGTGATTTCGAGAGCCAAAAGAGCATTATTCAAGCATTAAATGTTGAAGGAACCCGAGAGCATCGCGCCCGGGCGGATGTAAACTACCGCCCGAGCGCTACATGTGAGTCCAGAAAATAAATCTGCGAAGGCCTCGCGCCCGGGCGGATAAAAGTTACCGCCCGAGCGCGAACCAAGGAGAGTGAGGGCCGAAGACCTTCCGCCCGGGCGGACATAAATATCCGCCCGAGCGGACACTGTTCCGAGAAATTATTTATTTCCTTATTTAGTGTTTTAATTTGTTTGGTAACTAGATTTTGATATCCTTTTGATATGTAAGGATATTATGGACGAAATTTTAAACATTTTTCAGATTATTGAATATTGAATTGAGTTTGTTCTTGAGTTTTCTCTCAAACAACCAAAAAGCTATTAGCTTTGTATCAAAAATCAAACTTATCAAAGTTTATGCTTTGTGGCGTTTGTCGATCGTTCTTGTGCGGATTGTCTTAGGCTTGTCCTTTGAAGGTTCGTTCGAGTTTTTCGATTGTTTTCTTCGTGATTTATTTATTGCTAAACTCGTTGTCGTAGTTTAGAGGTGAAAATCACACACATACTTAATTCAAAAGATCGAGACATCAAACAATCCTTATAACGTTGTCGAATTGAGGGCGTGGTTCAATTAAAAATCGTGTTTGCCTTTCGTTCGTACGAGGGTTCGTATCAGAAAACGAAGTAAAAAGGTGAACCTTTTTGTTTTTCAATCTTACACGTGACATGAGAATTGAGAATACTGCATCCTTTCGCATGCTCCAGAACCTGCTTGTCCGCATTTGGTCACCATGTAATTCTCAAGTTTATTGCAAGACTGGTTATTGGACATTGACATTGCGAAAATAAAAAGAGTTAGGCGGACAAGATTCAGTTTTTCTTAAAACAACTAGATTTTGTACAAATTAATTGAATTTTGTTCTTATGAAAGAACAAGGAAGTGCTTGTTTTACGGAAGTACTCCGCAGAAATCGGTTCGGTGCAATACTCCTTGTAGTATGCATTCCTTTCAGTTTTTTAGAATTATTTTTCCCTGACCAGTAGAGTAGAAAATACGAGACATGTATAAAGTGTCGAATCAGTTATTTTTAGCACTTGCAAGCTTTCGTTTTTATCAGAGTTTATTCAACTTTATTTTACTGTAAAAGTTATTGTTCTTAGGAGGCAGCTGAGCGTGTTGGAGAAGAGCTTATTAAAGCTTGTGTAGATCTCAATATAGATGAAATTTCTACTTAAGATCGCAATGGATTGCCATTGCTCTCCATGGATTCTTGCCTCGATAGATGTTAGGTCTGATTGCAAACCCGTTTATGCTTGATCAACATGTAGTGACTAGCGATCTTAACACGAAAATTTGTATTTTTGGGCTCTGTATTTGTATGCTTCTTCACCCTTGAGCTATTATACCAGGTTTGCGTGAGGGCTGGGTTTGTGATAGAAGTTTCTATCTTTGTATACAAGAATGAATGATGTAGTTCATTAATTATAAAATAATAGCATACATGATAATGATCTGAAAACTCTATTGTGTTGGCGTCAAAATAGATAGCAGATATAGGTAAAATCATGGAAGTTTAAACTGTTTGGGTGCAGCAAAATACACAACCAATGAAGAATAAACAAGAGATTGTGTTTATTTATATATCAAAATAAAATAGTATGGGGCAGGGCGGCCATGATGTTTCCGGCTACCCGTGAGAAACTCCTATAATAAATAGCCAAAATGTCGTATCTTTCGTGTTAACAGTAACTTGGTATGACTCGAACTCGCAACTTAAATCATTGATATATTTGGCTTGCCAATGGAATCTTTCCTGAGCCAATGTTCGCTCACACATTTGATCCGTTAGTAGTCACCTTTCCCTAGAGGTAATGTATAAAAAATCTTTGTTCCAGCATGATTGAATGATCTTCCATCATCATCAACCTATTCGAGTTAATTGCTACAACATATAGCGAGGTTTTTCTCTTGAATCTTCTTCCACAAACACAGCAGCTCCCCAGGACTTTGTCGGTGGGCAACAACATAGCCATCTTTGCAGTCATAAAAAATCCTATCATCCTTCTCATATCTGACTTGTAATCCCTTGTTCTTCATATCTAAAATCCAGATTCCCATTGCAACATCTTCTAGCTTGAACATCTGCATGCAATTACATGACCATTAATACTTAAAACAAATACAAAACAAACCCCTTTGAATGAATTTTAACGTTCATCTCAAATCTTCTAAAATCCTGTTGCTAGATCTCCTATACACCGAATCTGCATGGTCATGATCGCGTCGTTTTTGTGAAAGGAATACTTATTTAGTGTAACAAATAATACAGCATCAGTCACTTGTATAATAGAGTGAGAAATCTAGCAGCGATTCCTTTTACTCCTACCTTAAGCTGACCCTCCCGGTGTTTCTTGGAAACTGCCTCTGCGATATCCTTTGATACGACATAACCAGGACCAGATGCCCAAGGGGGGTACTTGTCATCAGGCCATTCCTTGTAGTAAGTTCGATAAGAAGAGGTCAGAACGACCATTTCATTGCATGATTCAGTCATTAAATGTGTTACTTAAATCAGTTGAACAGATACCTCAAGAGTAGTATACCACTTGCTAGCAGGTTCTCGATGAGGCTCTAAATTAGAATATATGAGACCATATAGCAAACCATGAGTCACATTGATTCTGTCCAAGGTATTTAATACTTCATCGACACGAACAAATGAATCGTCATCCGTCTTCATAATAAACTTGGCTGAAACAACATCAGTCTGTTGAAGAGTTTAGAATAAGTAGGGCTCTATAGGTGGAACAGTCAGCTCCATAAGCAAGAAAAGAGAGAAGATTTTACCCCATAGATGCAGATTGCTATTGTCTTCCATGTGATGAGGCTATAATTGTCGACAAAAGGCATCAATTGGATGTCTTCAAAAGTTTGCGCCTCGTCCCAGAGCTCTTTATTTACAGTATGGTTCTTATTCTGCAAAATACATGCTGTATTTTTAATAACCAGACTTAATTCTAACTGATGGTGCTTTGAACTTGTATTAGTTTCTGTCTAACAGGAATAATACTGAATATTGCTCCAAGACGTGAGGATCTTGATTCAGTCTAAAAAATGTGTTTCTTGACCTACTAAATCCTTCTCTTTTTTTAACTAGCACTTTTCAGATGTTTGAGAATCAGGAGCAGAAGCCCTTTTTCTGCCTTATTGTTTATTTGAAACTTTTGAAGAGCTTTTTGGGGAGCAAAAAACCAACAAATTATCACTGTATTAAAAAAACCCGTCCTCCTAAAAAGAAAGTGGTTTCTTAAAAAGGCTTATCCATCTGGTTGCACTCTTACCAGGCCAACGAAGAATCGAACTGCAACTTTTCCAGACCGGACTGCAGGATACTGCATCCATGTTCTCCGAACTGCCATTCTACGCCTCAAATTGTTGGGAGTAGACAAAACTCCAATAAAGAGATTTAGTTCAGTTTGTGGAGGTAATGTAACCGGTTTAAGTGCATTCATGTCAGTTGTATGTTCCAAAAAATCTAATGTTGGCAAATCAGAGGCAACCATTGAAATCACATTCACATCCCCGGAGATCCTTATTTTTCCAACAAGCCATGGCTCCAAAGCCTGCATGCACAGTGGATACAGGTGAATCATACATCAGCAAATAGAAAATATCGTGTCCAAGGGCCAAAGGAGGTTAGAAAGATTACTTCATGGAAAGCAAATGAAGTCACGTGATTTCCATCTACCATCATATGAATTCCCTCTGAACCAATTCTGACTGTAGCAACAACCAAATCGTTTTGTTTGAAAGGGAAATGTTTTCTTGGTTCCCCATCATAAACCATAGAAGTATTTGTCGATCCATTGTTTTGATTAGTTCTGATGGTGTGGTTATAATCATTGCCCCACAACTTGTCACACCGGTCTAACTCATCCACTATTATTATAGTGAAAGCAGTATCACCCACCACATGCAACAAAAGATTTCAGTTTAGGAGGATCAAATATGGGTCAGGGCAAGTATAATATAGTTGAAGAACATGTTCTATGAAGCCAAATGTACCTTTTGTTATATTTTCTTGAATTGCAGATGTGCAGTGCTCCTCTTCACCCCAGCCATGTGCAACAATCCACGTGTTTTGACTAATAACAAGATCCTCAGATATATTATCTCTGTGAAAGGTCACATTATATTGCAGAATAATGGGAGGATCTGGTTCCCCTGGAAGCTGTTCACCAATCAACTCAACTTGAAAATTACCAGAAGGGATGCTTATAAAAGTGATTGAAGAACCTTGAGTCAAACCACAAGGAACGTGCAGTTTAAAGCCATTTTCTTGAACTTCTGAAGCAGTCATGCTACTCAAAAAGCGAGGACACTGCTTCACTTTCCAGACTTTCTCAGGTAAACTTCCATTATTCTCACGTTTTTCGTTTTCAACAGATATCATAAGCTTTTGCCATGCAATAACACCAGCCTTAACTGCTTCACTTGCTTTAGGTAAGAACTGATCATGCACAGTGAAACGTGTGAATCGCCTCCATGCTTGCAAGGAACTTTGTTCTTCGTTTGACAGGATGCTTTGAGCAAAGATTAAATCTGACGATATAGCTTCATCAGGAATCCCTTGAGAAGTGTTTTCCGGATTAAAACGAGCAGGTGAAGGACCAGGGATTTCCCAGTCGAGGGGATGCGTCGTGTTGAAGTTTGGAGGAACATGAAAAAAGCCCTTCTTGATGGGATTTTTTACCACAAAACATCCAATAACAAATAACAGCAACAAGAATATGTTTAAAGTACCACTCCTCCATGTCTTCATCTCTGTTTTCTAATGGCATTCATCAATGTATCATATCAATCCAAGAATGTCGCACCTAAAACTAATTGTTAAAGCACGTAGAGAGTGGAGGAACAAAATCAGTTTGTTATTGAAGTGAGCTCTCTGATGTGTTGTTGCAGATACAATGCTATATATACTCTTCGCACACCAACTGTATAAGCGTGAATCACAAAGACACTAGTTAATAGAAAACACGAAACGCGACTTATGTTATGCTATACAACCAACACTAATCAGCCAATTTCTTCTGTTCTCAACAGCGTTTCTTTCACCTGTATATACATCTTCTATTGGTAAATGTTACACAATTTTGAGACGTGAAATTCGCGGTAAAGTTTAACAAGTTGTTTGAATGGGGAAATCATCTTAACAAATTCCATCTGGATATTTACTTCGATTTGTTTAGGACAGATTTTAGAACTTTTAAAGACTTCGTCATCTTAATCCAAGAATTCAAGATTCGAGCAATAATGAATACTGTTCTCCCTCTCTATTATTGAAACATTAATACTTCTACATGTCAACAGAAAAAAAAAAAAAAGAGAGACGACCTCTCCTACTTCCTTCGTCAATCGTCAATGCACATGGTTTTACCACAAAATTTGAGATGCAACAGAAAACTTAAATCGTCAACACAATGCAAACAACCAAAGCTACGTTAAAAACAAATTCTTTTAAAATTTAATGGATTTTTTTAAAAAAATATTTACAACCCCATTTTATTTTAATGCATCAAGAAGAATAATTTCACTTCGCAGAAGCAGATATAATTTTTTTTTCCAAAAAACCCACGATTTGTTTTCGGAGAATCTCCAAGATTTTCCAAGAACTTACACAATCTAAATCCTAAACTTGATCTAAACATAAACTCACATTACACTTCAAGATCCAAAAAACTCAGGGCTATGAACTCAGACAAGAAACATCAACACATAAATGATTAGATTTTCTGCAAGCAATCAACTCAGAATATTTATATCTAACTCGAGAAACATGAACACATAAACAAATCATGTGAATACTTTGCACAGGCAAGCAAGAGCGACTGAAGTCCGAAGAAATCTTAGTACATTGTACTGATTATTACACTTCAAAAAGAAGAAAAACAGAATATTAGACCTTTGTGATTAAATCTATAAAAAAATGTGTTGTAGGTGGTGTTTAACATAAATAGTCTACAATACGAAATGTAGACGTACCTTTTAAGTTCAAAACTTTGAGAAATTGGTTTCGAGCTTTAATGGAAGAAATATGAAATAAGTGAAACGTTAGCATGTGATAATTTTTGCTTTTTGTCTTCTTTACTAATTGGCGCTGTCGGTGGTATTGGTTTATGTGTATTTTCTTTTCTCCTTGATATATATAAACTATTTTGATACAAACTGGTGATAAATGACTACATTAACTATTTTACATGATTCAGCTAAAAAGTCGAATATTTAACTGAATTCACTTAAATATACATTTTATTTTCAAAACTATTTAACTGAATAAAATTTAAAAAAATTATGTTTATTTAAAAATATATTATAATAATTATCATGCTCTTTAAATGTATACAAATAGTATAAATTATTAATTAATACAAATATATATATAATTATATCTCAATAAATAAATCATATATAAAAAATGTTTTAATCTATTAATAAAATAAAATATTATGTTTATATTTTGTATTGATCATGATCTACTGATATTTTGGGTCTGTAGTCAAATCTTTCACAATGTCTCGTGTATCATTGCTCACAGTCTTATTCAACTTCTAGTTGTGGTCTCTCTCGCTTTCTCAGCACTCGAACCTAACCTATGTATTTGAGTATTCCATGTCAAATACACAGGTTCTTTGATTGCGAGTGCCCGTTATTGACTTGGAGGTAATCAATCTGAGTGCTGTTGAAGATGAGAGAAATTATTGTCAGGAGTATATAATATTATGAGTAATGGATACATGAAATATAGTGAACGATGTGATTGCATGCCCAAAATATCCATAGGTTCATGGTCATTACATATTTAAATTAACATACAAGTGTAAAAATCACAAAACTTATTGTAAATGTCTAAATCAAGTTCAAACTTTTGGCAGGTTGGTGGGATATTTTATGTATGTTCTTCTCGGTGCTCTAGTCACCATGTGCGACCGATTTTTTCTTCGAGATATTTGCGTTTTCATGATATACAGCTTTTATGTTCAACTTTTTTTTTCGAATTTTAATGCATCAATATCGGATTTTGAAAATCTAAGATTCTTATTATGATTGTTTTTGTCGTTCGAAAACAGTACATTTAGGCTCCAATGACATATATTTATTTTATTTTATTTTTATTAATATATTAAAATACTTTTTAGTTGCACATCTATAGTACGGTTAATGAGATCCTACATATGTGGGCACTACCCTCACTTCATTTCAACGGGTAAGAATCTTGTCACACATACAATTTCAAAAAAATAAAAAAGTTGGTCATATATATGCATGGGCAAATCTTGGTCATCCATCCTATCATGGGGACAATGGTCACATGTGTTGGATGAAATAAACCCTATAGTACCCATATAAGCGCAGTTCGGAAGCTCCGAACTAACTTCTGTTATACGTGTCATGCTCGTCTTGAAACCTCATTGGACCATGGATATCGGAACCTCCGATCGGTGGTTCAAAAGGTCCGATCGATACTTATTGGACGCTTTATGTTGTAAGGGCACCCACAATATAACACCCATTTAACACCTCCTATCAATTATGAGTGGGCGAACACCCCTCTATCAGTTTATTTTTTTAAAAAAATTAAACAATTAGTGACGGTATTTGAAAAATCCGTCGTAAATTTGCGACGGTTTTTGAAAACAGCGATAAAAACCGTCGCTGTCACGCGGACCACTCTTGTTTTGAAATAATTTATTATTTTCCACGCGGACCCCACGCGTATTTAAAATAATTTTTTTTATATAAAATTTTTTTCTTAACGGTAGGATTTTTTTGTTTTTAAATTTTTTTTTCAATTATTTGTAACGGCTAGTTAACGGCTAGTTTTAAATGTCTTCTATAAATACCCACAAATTTGTACACATATTTTCATTCCAACTCACTACAATCTCCAATTATACTCTCTAATATTCTTCCATCTATTTTTTTGAAGTTCCAAAAATCTTATTTTCTATCCGAAATGGATGAAAATAATAAGGCATTTTTTACAAATTTCTTAAATTCTACAAAGACCGTCCAATGTTTACTCCACAGTCCACTGATCACTATGTTGCCACAAAGAAGACGAAGACTTCAGAGTCGAGAGCAAGCAACACCTCGTCTAACCAAGAGGTGAGCATAGATCTGGATGATGAAGATACTCGTCCAATGGGACAAAAGACAGCGAAAAGAAAGGGAAAAGACAGAGTCAAATCGACTATAGATGATCTTACAGTAAACTACAACAATATTTGCGCAAAGTTCACCGAGTACACAAGCGTGAAGAAATCCGAAGTTGATCTGAAACAAAAACAACTCGAAGTAGAGGAGATTAAGGCAAAAGCTGCTTTGTCCAGATCTGAAGCTAAGAATCGACGCTTGAAATTGAAGGAGTACGAAATCTTGAACAAAGACACCTCACAGATGATAGAGGAACATCTTATCATACATGAATGTCTATGCCAGGATATTAAATCGAGATGAAATATCTAAACAATTTACTCAACGTTCATTTTCCATTATTATTATTATATTTGTAATTTCGATTAATGTGATTTTAATTTATTATCATTTTTACAAAATTGTATTTGTCAAATATCCGTTGAAAACTAGCCGTTGCAAAGTAGTCATTGCAAAGTAGCCGTTGAAATATCTACTTTATTTAATAAATATATTTTAAAAAACATTAATATTATATTTTTAAATTAATAAAATTATTTTATTACGAAGTTAGATTATTTTAAAAATTAGATTAATGATTTAAATAATGTAAAATATATTTAAAACATATTTCTTTAATATGAAAAAATTTAAAGATGAATGAGTGGACTGTGGGACCCATGAATAATCAGTTATAATGTTAATAGGAATGTGGGTAAAATAGATATGTTGTTATAATGAGTATGTGGCAGTGGACCTCAGAGTCGGGTGCTCTAATAAAGTTATCACATGCAATCCACTAGCCGTAAACATGAACATACATTACTTTAAATCAATCTACAATAACTCACTAAAAAAATAAACAATATTTTCCATAATTTTTTCAATTTAAATAAATATTTTAATTATTTTCACAACCAAAACATATATGGTCGGTCAAGTTGATTTTTTTTAAAAATAATAATAATATTGCTACTAATATTTTCCTTTTATTACCAACTTTATTTTGATAATTTGCAATTTCGGATATCAATCCTAGCTCATAAACTCTCAAAATGGCCGTGAAAATTTTATTTAAAATAAAATATTGGCGATCAAAATAACAATCTTAATTAAGACTATTACATATATTGGACAATAAAATTTTGAAAAAATAATATATATTATAAATTATAACATAAATATAAATATAAAATAATTAAAATCGCAACACCCATTGAAATAAGTAGTAGACATTTTCTCGGCGTGATTTGACTCTTGGTTTGTTGAGCTTATTTTTAAGATTGCCCTATATTCCATCCGCTGACGACGCCGCATCATGAGCTGACCACTATTAAATTTTTATATTATTTGGTTTGATTTACAAAATCTGTACTTTGGAATAAAAAAAAACAATGTAATTTTCATGCCGTCCTCGAAAAAATATTGAACAGGTATCTTATGAGACGATCTCACAAATTTTTATCTATGAGACATGTCAACTTTACCGATATTCACAATAAAAAGTAATATTTTTTTCATGGATGACTCAAATAAAAGATCTTTCTCACAAAATACGACTCGTGAGACCATTTTACACAAGTTTTTACACTTATTGTATCTCAACATATATAAAATAAGAGTTAGTCTCTTGCGAGACGGTCTCACGAATCTTTATCTGTGAGATGGGATCAACCCTACCGATATTCACAATAAAAAGTAATATTTTTTCATGGATGACCCAAATAAGATATCCGTCTCACAAAATACGACCCGTGAGATCGTCTCACACAAGTTTTTGTAAAGCTTGCCAATAAAATATAAATATTTTTTTGAAAATAATTTATTATTATTACATGTTCTGAAATTAAAAAAAGAGACGCGTTTAATGGATTTGACCGTGGACATTGATAATTGAGGAGCCAAAATGAGTCATTAGCAAAATTGGTCAGATGAGCCAAATGAGTATTACAAGTTACAACAATGAAATTTCTTATTGATATATTAATATTTCTAAACTAGCTTGTCAATATTACTGTCTTTACTTAATTTTTAGTGCCATAATTTTTTTTAAGGTTGTGACATATTGCCCATTTTTTTTCTTTTATAAAAAATAGATTATTTGCTTTCAGCTACGCATTTGATACTTTTCTCTCTTATCAAACGTAAAAATTATAACATATAAAGATAAGTGAATATCAAATATATGAAGTATATGGAAAATGAATGCAAATTATCCCGAAAAATTACATCTTAAAGTATAAAAAAAGTGATTTAATTTACTCTATGAATCACACTCGACTCACTAACCCTGCGTTTATTATACTAAGATAAGAAAATCAAAGGCCAAGAAAGAGTTATACCAACGGACAAGTAAGAGATAAGTCATATGTAATTAATAGTAAATTACAATTTGCCATATTTCATGTATTTAATTTAATTCATCAACATATTATATTTATTCAAACATGTGTTATGAAAAAAAGGAATTTTTCCTCAAATTTTGTGCAGTAATGAGAATCCAGTATCAAAGGGAATTAAATATATATATATGTATATTTTGAAATAGATATATTATGTAAATATATATGAAAATTGAAAGATATTGAGAAACACAGGAGAAAAAAAAGGAAGAAAAAAATCCTCATTGCACATTTGTTTTACCTTGAAATTTCCGTTGGCTGGGCGACAAAATCGCGTTCTCCATTTCCATTATTTTTTCCATATCTTTGATCTTCATTCAGGTACTTCTCTTATTTCTGTACGTATTGTTCTTAACCTTTTTTTGGTTTAATTTCTTCATGATTGAATATTGAGTTTTCTGTGCCTTCCAAGCTTAATACAATACCTGATCTCGCTGCTTTATCCAGCGTGATCAGTGGATTTACTTTCCTTGAGCACCCACAATTATCGTGGTAAAGTGTGAACAATAGAAAACGCTGTTTTCTTTTTTGAAGGATTAGTTGTTTCAACCATAAATTGAAGCATTTAACGAAATGGGATTTTTGTTTTAGCTCCAAGAATCTTGAATGTAATGGTCAAAAGATTGTAACTTTGTGAAAACAAAGGAATTTATATGTGTTAGATTGTGAATTCGAAGAAACCGTCGAAAGTAAAGGCCAAAGGTCGAAACTTTAAATGAAATTGAATTGTTTTTTTTAGATTGTGAATTGGGGATTTATGTTGGTGTTTTGTGTTCAGGAAATCTAATGCTTTGTTTAAGTTTGTAAAGCTGTAAGAAAACGTATAGATGGGTGAACATTTGGTAGTGAATGTGGATCAGTTGACAAAGTCTGGGGCGGTGGAGTCTAATCCGCTGCTTCCTCCGGCCGTGGGTTATAGGCCCACCGGAAAAGCGGAAATGATGGGGCCCTCATCATCTACAGTGGCGACGGAAGACAATAAGGTGGTTGTTTTCGTGGAGGATGATGAGGAAGCAGATGAGCATGATCCACTAATAGGGACGGGGGAGTGCCGTATTTGCCAGGAAGAAGATCATCTAAACAATTTGGAGAGCCCGTGTGCTTGTAGTGGAAGCCTTAAGGTAAATGTTTTGTGTAGATGCATCCTTCCTTTTGCGTAAGTTGGTTAACCATCATATGCACTTGTTACCTAATATTGTGCATTTTGATTTTTTGAGTTGATAAATAATTGAGACCCGTGATTTTGCAGTATGCTCACAGGAAATGTGTTCAGCACTGGTGCAACGAGAAGGGAGATATTACTTGTGAGATCTGCCATCAGGTTAGTAATGGTTCCTTATGCCTTTCTAGTCGTTTCTTTGATCTTTTACTAATGCTGGCGAAGGCTAATGATGTCAATTTATTGGTACTTTGTCCTACAATTATTTGGTAATGAGGTGTTCGAGTTCTTTGTGCTACAATTATTTGGTAGCAACAGTATCTCTACTGTAATGTGCGACTTTGTATTTGATATCAGCAATTGAAATATGTTGTGGGGTCTGTTGTATGGTTTTAAAAGCTTTTAGTTACATCATTACTAGTAAGTATAGTTATTTTTAATGATCAGTCATACGATTGTAATTGGAGTCAAGCTCACACTTGGGATAGGAACTGTTGGGGTGTAAAATTATGCCTATTTTCGCATGACAGTCTGTGTCACCATGTTAAAAAGATGAAATTTTCCAGTTGTGACTAGTGGCTGGTGCCATTATAGTTTACAGCAAAAACAAGTCATTTTGGCATTGCTATCTTGTTAATAAATCTGTTGATTACAAAACCTCCAGATAGGAATAAAATTTGCAGAAGAAACAATTTATTGTTCCGAAGGATTTTTTATAACAACTTGGATTTAGCAAACTAGAGTTTTTTTTTATGGTCAGAATGAAGATAGATTTTCCCTGTTATGATAAAAGAAATTGTAGATTCTTGTAGATGTATAAGATACACACACGTGTCTGGTTTAGGTTTTACCTGCATATGCTCTTGATGTATATCCTTGCCTATTATCTTTTCAGGAGAATTAAACTCAGCTGATAATCTGTTGATAGATTGTTGACGTTTGAAATTGAATTTCTTTGTTGGAAATAAGCGTAGTAGAGCAAATTTTAGTGAACTGATATTTCATGTATTCTTTTGAAGTTATACGTAACATATTGTTTTATGTTCAGCCGTATCAATCTGGTTATACTGCCCCTCCACGACCTCCACCTGAGGAGACCACTATTGATTTTGGGTAAATTTAATATCTACTGGTTAAATTTTTAACTATAACTGTGAATTCAGTTAAATTCTTTTTTTCCAGGGGAGTGTGGCAAATTTCTGGCACGCAATTTGAAATGCACGATCCTCGTATTCTGACATTTACTGATGCTGAGCGTCAGTTGTTTGAAACTGAATATGATGATTATAATGGAACACACAGTAGTGGCGTTGCATTTTACCGTTCAGCTGCTACAATTGTAAGTCTGTAAAAAGTTTCACATCTTAAAGTTTGAATGTGCCACAAAGAATTCAACTATTTTTTGAGTAATCATCAAATAAAAAACGAAAAAAAATGGAAGTTTCCTGAACCATGTTGATCTAAAAACTGAGGGCAATATGAAGCAAAACTTTTGGTATTTTGATTTGCAGTTATTGTCACTTCTGGTGCTGAGGCATGGAATGTCAATCACGGATGATGGTAGCGATGGGAATGGAGACGACGATGCTTTGACTTCTATAACAGTAAGTGTGTGAACTATTTATATGATTACATTATGATTACATTGTGATGTTATCGCTCAAAATTCATTGTATTATGTTCAATCGATATCAGATCACAGAACCTCTCAAAATTGTTAGCAACCATTTTGTCTGAAAAGCTCGAGTTGATGATAGGAGGTGATTCAACAATAGTTTTATATTTGAATATGCACCCCTGCGTGTGAGTGAGAAACTAGGGGATATATACCTGCAATTAAAATTCCAGATAGCCACGTGTATATTGGTCGGATATTGGATGACAAAGGTCCAAAAATAAGCATCTCGGACAAACATAGTGAATTATCAAGGGGCTTGCACACCAAAGGTTTTGAACTTGTAACCTCCGTCTTTGATAAAATTAACTTTTTCTTTTTCCCCAAAATCTCAAGCTCACGCTAGGTACAAAACAGTTCCATCAAATCGGTCACGGTCTTATAATATAGCCCTGTCATAGTTTTGAGATTGTGATTTGTGCTCAACTCTCCTAAATGCAGCTTTTCATGACTCAAATTGTTGGCTTTCTTTTGCCATTCTACATTGTACTCTGGGTCATCAGCATTCTGCAGCGTCGGAGGCAAACACAGGTAATTTTCATTTTAACCTTTTTACACCTCGTCTTCACATGATATTGAACTATTTTGGAACTGAAAACCATTGCTAATGAGTGTCAAAGATTTCAATTTACTTGTCTTTATATTCTGCGTTTCTTGAAACAGGAGGCTGCTGCACTGGCATCAACCCGGTTCGCTATTGTGGTTCAGTCGGCACAGAACGGAGGCGGCCTTGTTGTAGCCTCAGCTGCTGCACCACCAATCCATTCACAGGCCACCCCGGCACAGGCGGCTCGTCACCAGGAAGATGTTTAGGTGAAAATCAACATTTGTGGGAGTCTCGTCTTCTTTTGGTTTTTCTATGGCACTATTATGCAGAAGAGACCATGAAGATCCAATACCAATGGCGTTTTCTTCTTTCCTCGACTTTCCTACTTGTTTCTGTTCCTGGTGTTGTTTAAGGAGAGAAAATTCAATACATGCAGTTTGTATTTATGATGTGTAT
Source organism: Primulina tabacum (assembly GCF_025594145.1). Lineage (NCBI taxonomy): Eukaryota > Viridiplantae > Streptophyta > Magnoliopsida > Lamiales > Gesneriaceae > Primulina > Primulina tabacum. The sequence continues at coordinate 46,720,391 of NC_134553.1, read as the reverse complement.
TCTTTGGTCAAATGAAAGTTTGTTACATGGTCTAATAAAAATAATTTTCCTTTTATCTTTCCTAACTCGTTTGTTTTCATCTTCTTGTCCCTAAATAATAATTTAATTTTTTTCCAACAAACAACTACTATAGTACATTTTTATGCCAATTATATATTTACATCACATATAAATAAGAAGAAATAAATAAGATTGACTTAACACTTTCTCGGACGAGTTTGTCAGATAAGATTTGTTTAATGCAGTTTATCTTACTAGCGTGATTTGAGATTTACTTAATTCTCGTAAAAGATAGTGGTTGCGTATGTCTATAAATATATTAAATCAAATGATCTTTTTTGAACACTTGACCTTTAGATGCGATGATCTCGAGATAAATCAAACCAAAGAGCAATGGACTTGCCTTATGGTGACATTCTATTTGTAGCGGCCCCATTTCCCTTTAAAAATAATCCTCTACAGCCTAATTGAATTACATTTCAAATTGAAATAGCCATTCAATGCAGCAATACTTTGATATGGTTAAGGGACACTTTCTTGAAAAATTAAAAATAACCATATAAACCGCGATTTCGATATTTCGTGGTGGTGTTACCAAATTTGGACTTTGGTGGTTTGCAATCTCGTATTTAATTTTATTTATTTGAAACGATTTTAAGAAGAATATGTACCCTTCTGTTTAGATGCATGAAATATAAAATCAAATTATGCAGATGCGGCCATGACCATGCCTATGTAGAGGCATGAGAGTCCATTGACTCAAGTCCATTTATTTTATGGGGCCTATAATTTTTTGAAATTTTTATTATATATTAGTATATGTTTTTCTAACATAAATATATTATTATGGGTTTTTTCATAACAAAGTTATTGTCTTCCTTCAAACTTTATTCCACACATTCCAATATTCAATATTTCTTACATTTTTATCATTAAAAATATGAATATTATAATAACTACCTTTGGTAGGTTGGTATCTCCATATTTTTATTACAAAAATAACAAACATTTTTTTTGTTAATTTCAATTTAATATTTCATGTATCTATTCTATTTTATTAAAGTTGAGGACATGATAGTAACCACCTAGGAATGATACCAACTTTTTCTTCCTTACTCTTATATGATAATAATATTACAATTTGTTTTTTGTTTTTAAATTTCAACACACTTTTATTTTTTATTTTTTTTATTTCAACAATTCAAATATCAATTTAGTCCATTCATAATTTGTCAAATTTCACTTTAGTCCATCGATAATGATAAAAAAGACTGTACACAAACATCGCGTATGCAGAGTAACTAGTATTTCTTAAGTCTTAACCCGCATAAAAGAAAAAAATTGCTCTGCCTACTCAATGTTTAATTAGTGGACAAAATATTTTTGACTCTATTTTTTAACTCGTGCAATCCTCATGCACAAACACTACTAGTTCGTATGAAATATTTAACTACAGAGAACCTATTGAAAAAAACGTTCGCTACCGCTTCTTTTCGCCAGCAAGCGGCACGGCCGCGCCTAGAATCGAGATTCATTTGGTGTTATTCGATTAATAGTGAATTCCCTAGAAAATCTAAACCATGAAGTTTCTGGATCTTTCTAGATAATCACGAATCTTCCGCTATATTCTTTACCGTATATGACTATTTTTGGCTGTTTGTTTTCCTTTTTTATTTTCTCGTGCAAGATTCTTTTGCTTCATCGAGCATTAAACTTTTGTAACATAGCACTAGACCAGTAGTATTGCTATAGTATCCGACAATTCCATCTGTTGTCTACAATCTGTTCGGCGAAATGTATAAATCTGCTCTATAAGGTGATTTTTTTAGTTATCATCTTGGACATGCTTGATCTTTTTATTCGTTTATTTTTTATATTAATTTTAATATATTGATTTAATTCGAAAAAGTTGTTATGAGACTAAAAAATATGAACACACGATGAGAGAATTTTTTTAAAAAAATTAGACTCGGGCCCCAAAATTGCTAGGATCGGCCTTGTAGATGCCATTAATGGTTCAAATGACTCGGGAAAATGGAATTGTTCCAAAGGCAATTCTTTCAGACTACACCTCATCTTTAAGCCGAAGAATCTTGATCATCTTCAATCGGAAGTTTAATTCATATGGCAGGAGCATTAATCAAAAGCGGGATGGAATAATTAATCTTATTACGTTTTAATTGTTAGATCAATGGGGACGAAATAATTAACTATCCCTGATAGTGGAGTTGTCCAAAAATGACATTTGAACTAAAATCGATTGATGGATCGGTTCGAACACCTTTGAAGATGCTTCAAACACAATAATTTCAATGAACTGCAATAGCTTGTGTTCTAAGAATGTAGATACCGATGAATTAGATCGAGTTTGGTTATAAACCAAGCGAAAAATACTCGAAATAATCATTCGTCAAGAAAGCTAATCAGTTTAAAGCTTTTAACTTGTGTAAACTGATTAACTGATATAAGGGAGATCAGTTCTTGCATATATCAATTCAGTTATGGTGAGGACTGAACTGATAACAGCTTGAACTGATCAAATCAGTTTGAAAACAATAGTTAAACAATTAAATACACAAGATATTTTTATGGATATTCGGAGACTTCAATTGTTCCTACGTCACCCCTTCTACCACCTCGTGTAAGATCCACCAGAAGAATTTTATTTATACAACACCTTGTACAAACTCACTCAGCTTAGGACTTGCATTACTGCATAACTGAACTCCTAGTTTAGACTGGAGGTAACACCTTCCAGCCAACACTTGTTTAACGTCTATGTGTCAAACACTACATACACAAGTTTATTGTCTTTGTACAAGACTCACTCAGCTATACAATAAGCTCTACTCTTTGTATATGTGAGTGATTGTGTCTGTGTGTGTGTGAGAGAACTGATTTATGAATACAACACGGAAGTGTTCTCACACATTGAGAATTTTGCTTCTAGACTAAGCAGATGGCATGCCATATTTTTCTTTTCTTTTCTGATCTTCACACACTTCTTGTTTGTTGATGGTCTTGATCTTGTATTTATAGAGGTAATGTGACCGTACTCCAAGACTCATCAAATATGAACATTGCAGTTTGAATTCGTTCCTCGAAATGTGTCTGTAATTTCCGACAGAAATGGAACGTTTTGTCTTTAGACTTTGATGCAACGTCCATTATTGTACTTTGATCGTACAATTGCTTTTATAACGTTATGCACAGCTGGATTCCACTTAGATAAGTTTGTCGTGTTCTGCAAACTGGTTGGCTCCTAACTGTTGTTCTGAACTGATCAGTTGAACTGATCTTGGACTAATTCGGTGAAATCAGTTGGCTCGTCAGCTGAACTGATTTCGCTGCTTCATTTGAACTGGTCAGCTGGGCTCTTCATCAGTTGAGCTCTTCATCAGCTGGTCGGGCTTCTGAAGGTCTTCTGCTGAACCACCTATCAGCTGGACAATCAGTTGAACTGGTATTTGATATATCGGTTGAACTGATTCAGTTTGGGCGATCAGTTGGCTCTTTCAGGTTGCATCTCGATAGCTTCAGTTTTGGCTCGATATCTGATCAGTTCGAATCCTGATCAGTTAGAGTTTATGCGCACTTAGGTAAATTCATTAGAAACAAAATAACAAGTTTTGTTAACATCAAAATCAAGATTGCGAACATGAAATGTTACAACAATCGCGTTTCTGGTATAGATTGAGTAAGTTTCACATGTGACGGTCTTATAGATCTATATTCATGAGATGAGTTGTCTTGATCCATATTTTAAGTGAAAAATAATAATTTTTACATAAAACAATATTTTGTTATGAGTAGGGTCGGGTAGAATACATGTCTCACAAATTGACTAATGAAACAATCTTATAAATTTTTTGTGAATTAATTTAATATTTTATTATATTTAATAAAAAATGTATAAAAGACATTGTATATTTATATAAAAAAATTTAAAAATCATTTGAAGACATAGTATGTATTTTATAGTAAAAAAGAAAAGATGACATGCATTTTAAAAAAAGTGGAGAGTAAATAACGATGTCTAAGTTTTATATTGATTATATTATTTCATTTAATTTTGGTTATGATTTTGTTTGCGTCTTATATATTTAGTTCTACATACTTTCTAAAATATTAAATAAATTATAAAATTTTATATAATATTATGTTTTCAACTTTTAAGTGATTAATGTAATCGCGAATTTTTGATATATTAAATGTCTATATATCGATATTATTATTATTAGTTAATTATAACTTTAATATAAATATTTTTTAAAATATTCACAAAATAACTAAAATCTTTTATCAAAATTTTTATTTAATAAATGATTTTATTTTTGAAAAATATTTATATATCTTTTGAAATCTTGATAGACAAATAATATATGATTTTTTCATATATTTTTTATTCATTTTATCAGATAAAGTTGTACTCAAGGAATATCTCGAATGCAAATGTAAATTATTCGATCTAACAACATAATTCTTATATTTATTTGAATATAATCTCAAATGAAATTAAAAAATTATATAATAAATAAATATATTAACTATACCAATAATTTTAAGTAATTATTTAAACGATCATACTTATTAATTTTTATTTAATTTTCCGTGCATCACACGAATGAAATATAAGAAAAATTTGATTTTATAACTGGTATCGGATACCGATACGATGCCATGTACTCAAATTTAATGAGTTGTAAGTTGGTATAAGTATTATGATGTAAAATATCGAATGTCAAAATATAACATTTGAGTTTTTTGTTTTAAAAAAATAATTGTAGTTTTACCACTAACCGTAACATTTTGTAAAAAACAACATGAAAATAATTATACAATGTCCGTAATGACTTGTTTACACAGATACATGAATAAGATTTAGGAAATGCGAACCTCATTATTTCTGAGTTATTTGATCAATAACTAAATTAAGTAAAGTGAACCTCATTATTTCTAAGAGTAGGTCTCTTGTAAGATGGTCTCACGAATCTTTATCTGTGAGACGTGTCAATCCTACCGATATTCACAATAAAAAATAATATTCTTAGTATAAAAAGTAATACTTTTTCATGGATGACCCAAATAAGAAACTCGTATCACAAAATACGACCGTGAGATCGTCTCACACGAGTTTTTGTCTATTTCTGAGTTATGACCAGTCAATCCGACGTGATGATGCTTTAGAATGTTCCAATTTTTAAACAATAAGATACCGATTAAAAGAGAAGATGGTCTGCATGGTTAAATGGAAAAAAAGAAGAACAAAGGAGATATTTATTTTTAAAGAAAAAGAGATATTTGAATGGGATTCAATTAAATACTCAAAGAAACTAGCCAAAAAAAGAAAAGGGACATTTATAAAATAAGAAAAATTCAATATTGGTGGTATATTTGGTGCGTAGGGAAGAGAGACTGGGATTCTAAAGCTAATGTTGGTTTTTTAAGGGAAGATGTTCTATTCTCCCAACTTCTCTTTTGCTTTATGATTTGCTTTGAGATTTTGTGTTTCGGCTGCTCAAAATCTCACATCTTTCTTAGTGGTTAAGGAATATTGAAATGTGAGATTTTGAGCATGCATAATATTGAACCTAAATTAGTTTGAATATTTTACGACCCATACTGATTCCTTTTTCTTGATCTTTAAAACGTAAAAATACAAACTTTGATTCAAATAAGTTCGAACTAAATTGAATCGAAACCATAATCGTCAAGTATCGCAAAACTAAACCGTGCCCAAATAATTCCGATCCGAATCAGACTTTTCATTAGAATTAAAGTCGTTGATTGTCGATTCTAAAACTAAGTGTTTGTGCCGCACAAGCCTAGAGCGGCGAGAAACGAGTAAAGATATTTACGTAGGTCGGACAGAGTTCTTGGGAATTGTATATATGGACTTGAACAATCATTCACCTTGAATTAGTTTTGGAGTTCAGTTACGTCTAAATGTCTAAGTTTCAATCTTAACATAATATCATATATCAGCTCCACCCATGTAACTAGATGGAATGAGACCGGCAGTCTTAAGTTACTGGATTGGTCTTTGTTCAGAGACAAAAGCCTGAAATGATTAGAAATGTCGGGAAACCAATGAAAAAGTGCTTCCCTTATGGTGGATGTTTGTTCCAGTCACCTTTATCCAATTGAGATTCTTTTTTCTAAAACAGCCTTATTTTGCATAGATTTGCCGATATATATGATTGGAATGAATCTAAAACTCACATATGGGTTCTGGGGCCATCCTGCTTTATGCTTTAAATTCCCCTCCAAATTCTATAAGAATTATATTTACAGGAATGGAAACCACAACCCCGATACATTCTGTCTGCACTTCATCTTTTGCAAAGAAACCATGGCTCTGCACATCCATAGTACATTTATGTTACTCATCTGCATAGGATTATTAATGTTTCAACTGAATGAAGTCTGTGGGTCAGACTTTGCTTTAGGAGAAGGAAGAAGAGATCAGACAGCAATGGTGAAGAATCGTCGAATGTTCAAGGCAGTAGACATGAAGAGCCTGGATATAAACAAGAAACAAGTACCTGTAAACAAGAGATTTGATTCAAACCAATCAAACAAAAGAAGAGTTGGAAGAGGATCAAACCCTATCCATAACAAGACTTGATGAAAACAAAAGCTTGTACAAAATGTGTTGTAACAGGCACAAGATCACGTACCTGAAAGAATCAGGTGATGCATCGTATCTTCTAGTTATGGTTTATTCGCAGTTCCCTTGGATGACTTTCCTCTACCGTTTTGGAGGTTTAGCAGTAGATCATGTGCATATTGAGTGTAGAATAGTTATTAATCGGCAATGGAAGCAATCACACAGTTGAAAATCGCTGTTGCACATCTTGATAGAGCAAGGCACATAAGGGCCATCATGCAAATGGTTTTCACTCGGAAGATTTGGTCTGTTTGGATTCATTGTCTCGTAGGTTTTTAGAAATTTAATAGTATTTTGTTTGTCCTTTGTCCTGTCCTAATAATAAGTCTCTTCAATATTAGCATGCGATGCATAAAGTTTCGAGCGGGTATTCTGAACTTCCGTCCCACCCGCAGAAAATATCAATTCATCACTGAAAAAATACTCACAATTACTGGGAAAATAAGTTAGCAGTGACATTTTTTCATCTAACCTGCAAAAGCAAGAACCATGTTCTATAAATTGCGGGAGTTAATAAAAAAAACACTCTGTAGTTTGCTGTAGCATTTTCAATCACTAACCACTAGTACAACTTTCCTTTTCCTCTGTTTGCAAAAGTTCAGAATAATGGCTCCTGAGCACAATTACATTGGAAAATCTGAATTCGTTTCACGTGGTTAATGGCAGACTAAGGCTATATTCTTCACAATAATAGAATATATTGATTTGAACATGCGTAAATGAATCAGATCACTCTTCCAAGATATGGCAATATTCCCCACATACAAGTGATTTTTTGCCATTGAAACATTTTCTGTATGAGCATCAAGAAACAGTAGCAATTTACTACTTTACCAGAAACGATATCAGAACATTTTGTTTTGAGCCAACAGAATGAGCCTTTCTACATATTGCAGCTAATCTCCGGTCGAATTTAAAATTCAAGAACATTGTCAGGGGAGTAGTGGATAAATACAACATCTACATGACATCTTTGTCAGAATTTTTCTCAAAATCATGTTTTCACGTATATATAAACATGATAATTAATATGCGGAAGCGGATCGAGTGTTACCTCCGGCCATCGAGAAATTTGTAAGTTTTCTGATTTCCTTTCGGTTGAAGTCTGTTGAAGCCTTCTAAGCACTGCACGCTCTCTTTAGATGGTGTATTTTTCTTATGAGGTGTGTGTGCTTAGGGACCTCAATCGCTCTATTTATAGGCGTTTCTCATACCATCGATGAGTGTATCGGGAGCCGAGATTCAGAAGAAGAAACGTGTACGTATCTCAGGTTTCTAAAGTTGAGCACATTTGTCAAAAGTTGTAGGTAATGGCCGTCGCCATTTCCTACACGTCTTTCCTTCTTCTGATTAATATGGGTCATTTTTTTTTCTTACATTCTCCCACTTGACCCATATATCTCATTTACCATAGGAGAAAACAGAACACATGAATCATGGCGATAGTTCCTCTAGAAGCGAGTATTATCTTCCATGTATCACAATGCATTATGTATCTCAAGCTGTATAACTTAATGAATAAATCTTATATTTATTCGAGGTCCAACTTTATTGATATGTCTCAAATCAATGAATGTGTACACAATAAATATGAGAGAATATCACATAGTTTCATTAACTTTGTTCTTACAACAAAATTACATAAAATAACCAAGTCCCATTCTTTCCGTATGATCCTTAAATTTCAATGGTGGCATGCCCTTAGTCAAAGGATCCGCAATCATCAATTCAGTGCTAATGTGCTCAATAAGTAACTTCTTATCTTTAACACGTTCTCGTATGGCTAAATACTTAATGTCGATGTGCTTGTTTCGACTACCACTTTTGTTATTTTTAGCCATAAAAACAGCAGCTGAATTGTCACAATATATTCTTAATGGCCTAGATATAGAATTCATAATTCTAAGCCCTGAAATGAAACTTTTCAACCATACACCATGTGAGGTTGCCTCAAAACAAGATACGAACTCAGCTTCCATAGTGGAAGTAGCAGTCAATGTCTGCTTTGCACTTCTCCAAGATACAGCTCCACCAGCTAGCATGAAAATATATCCTGAAGTGGATTTTCTTGAATCAATGCAGCCAGCGTAGTCTGAATCAGAGTAGCCAATTACTTCCAAATTCTCAGTTCGTCTGAACATAAGCATATAATCTTTTGTCCCTTGAAGGTATCTCATGACTTTCTTTGCAGCTTTCCAATGGTCTAAACCTGGATTACTCTGATATCTTCCCAACATCCCAACAACAAATGCAATGTCAGGTCTAGTGCAAACATGATCATACATCAAGCTTCCAACAGCAGAAGCATAAGGAATGTTTTTCATTTGTTCCCGCTCTAGATCATTCTTTGGGCATTGGCTCAAATTGAATTTATCGCCTTTCACAAAGGGAGCTATACTTGGTGAACAATCTTTCATCTGATATCTCTCTAAAACTTTTTTTATATAGGTTTCTTGAGACAGACCTATAATACCTCGAATTCTTTCTCTATGTATCTTAATGCCAATGACATAAGATGCATCGCCCATATCTTTCATATCAAAGTTTTTAGAGAGGAATTGTTTCACCTCATATAACAGACCCTTATCATTGGTTGCAAGTAATATATCATCCACATATAGAATAAGGAAAAAATCTTACTCCCACTGACCTTCTGGTATATACATTGATCCATGAGATTCTCAACGAATCCGAATGAAGAGATAACATCATGAAATTTTAAATACCATTGACGGGAAGCTTGTTTCAATCCATATATAGATTTCTTAAGCTTACAAACCAATTGCTCACCATTACTAGAGAAGAATCATTCAGGTTGTTTCATATAAACATCTTCCTCTAGTTCTCCATTGTGAAAAGCTGTTTTCACATCCATTTGTTGTAAATCGAAGTCAAAATGTGCAACTAATTACGGAGAGAATCTTTCTTAGATACAGGAGAAAAAGTCTCCTATAATCGATTCCTTCCTGCTGAGTGAATCCTTTAGCAACGAGTCTTGCTTTATACCTTTCAATGTTGCCTAATGAGTCTTTCTTTGTTTTGAAGACCCATTTACATCCAATGACTTTTACACCATTAGGCAACTGAACAAGATCCCAGACTCCATTAAATGCCATAGAATTCATTTCTTCTTTCATAGCATTAAACCATAGTTTTGACTCATTACAACTCATGGCTTGTGAAAACGTTTCAGGATCATTTTCGGCTCCGATGTTAAAGTCTGATTCTTGTAAATACACAACATAATCACTAGATATTGCTGATCTTCTTATTCTAGTAGATCTCCTAAGGTTGTTTGGTTGATCAACAATTTCTTGTTGTTCTTCATTAACAACTTGATCTACTAGATTTTCATCAGCGATTTGTGGAACTTCAGTAATCGGTTGCCTAACACCCATTTGGTCTTGAGGGGTGTGAATAACAACCAATCTATCATTTGAATAAGAGGGTTGTGCATTAATGTGATCATTCTTAAAAACTATGTCATGATCACTCCCACTAATCAAGTCATTTTCAAGAAATTTTGCATTTCTTGATTCCACAATTCTAGTGTTGTGAGATGGACAATAGAATCTGTACCCTTTGGATTTTTCGGCATACCCAATGAAATATCCACTTATAGTTCTTGGATCCAGTTTCTTTTCATGTGGGTTGTAAACTCTTATTCCAGAAGGACAACCCCAAACGCGTATATGTTGCAAACTCGGTTTCCAACCTTTAAATAACTCAAATGGCGTCTTTGGGACAGCCTTAGTTGGAACTCGGGTTAATATATACACAGTTTTTTTAAGAGCTTCAGTCCACAAGGATTTAGGAAGTTTAGAGCTACTAAACATCCTCCTCACCATGTTCAATAATGTTCGGTTTCTCCTCTCAGCTACGCCATTTTGGTCCGGAGAACCAGGCATAGTATATTGGGCAACAATCCCATGTTCTTGGAGAAACTTCGCAAACGGACCAGGTGCTTGTCCATTCTCAGTGTATCTACCGTAATATTCTCCACCTCTATCAGTTTTCACGATCTTAATATGTTTTCTACATTGCTTCTCTACTTCAGCCTTAAAAACCTTAAAGGCTTCAAGTGCTTCGTTTTTGTTATGAAGCATGTAGATGTACATGTATTGTGAGTAAACATTCGGACTTTGCATGTCCATATCTGGACAAAAAATATCTGAATGTATGATTTCTAATATTTTCGTACTCCTTTGGCACCCTTTTTAGACTTATTGGTCTGCTTTCCCTTAATGCAGTCCACACAAGTCTCAAAATCAGTAAAATCTAAAGTACTGAGTACTCCATCATTTACTAATCTTTTAATTCTCTCTATGGAGATGTGTCTCAATCTCCTGTGCCACAATATAGAGGAATCTTCATTTATAACACATCTTTTAATACCTCTTTGAACATGCATAATGGTGTTATTATTTTGTAAAAAAATAGAGAAAAGACCATCAATCATTGTACTATTTCCAATAAGATTTGATTTATAAAACAAATTTATTGATTTATCCAAAAACTGAAATGAATAACCAAGGGGTACAAGTTTTGAAACTGAAATTAAGTTCCTAGAAAAACTAGGAACATAAAATGTCTTTTCAATTTTTAAAATAAAACCACTATCCAATATAAGGCAGCAAATCCCGATTGCCTCCACATGCGAAGACATCTTGTTTCCTGAATAGATGCTCCGCTCATTTCCTATTGGCTTCCTTAGGTTTTGCATACCCTGTAAGGTATTTGTAACATGGATTGTAGAACCAGAATCAATCCACCATGTGTTATAAATCATATTAACCATATTAGATTAATAACAGACAAATGAAGTAGGAATATCTTTCTTTTCAAGCCAGTCTTTAAATTTATTGCAATCCTTCTTCATGTGTCTCGTCTTTTTACAGGAGAAACACTTGGATTCTTTTTTAATGTCAGGTTGAGGTGGAATTATTCCTTTCCCTTTTCTCTTGACTTTGGCTTGTTTCTTATACTTTTCTTGTGTAGTCATAAATACATTATCACTCGTTTCCATCAACAACCTTCCTTCCTCTTGAACACACATTGTCATTAATTCATTAATTGACCATTTATCCTTATGTGTATTGTAAGAAATTTTGAATGGTCCATATTGCTGTGGAAGAGTGCATAAAATATCGTGCACAAGAAAAGTCTCAGACATTTCCACTTCAAGTGTCTTGAGCCGAGCCGCTATATCCCGCATTTTCATGATGTGCTCTCGCACACCTCTCACATTGGTGAGCCTTAATGAAGAAAATTCCATAAGTAGGGTGCTTGCAAGTGCCTTATCTGAAGACTAAAATTGTTCATCAATAGCCTTCAGTAATTCTTTGACATTGTTATGCTGGTCGACAGAACCACGCATACCAGCAGAGATTTTGGTCTTTATGAACATTACGCAGAGTCGATTAGATCGCTCCCATTTTTCATAAAGATCAACATCATCCGGAATGCTGTTTTCAGTAATAGCAGATGGTTCGTCTTTCCGTATAGCATAATCAATATCCATTCACCCTAATTGAAGAATAATTCTTCTTTCCATATTTTATAGTTGTCGCCCTTTAGTTCGGGAATGTCACATTTCATATCAGAAAAACTCGCAGTTTGCATAACTACACAAAATATCATATGCTTAAAATTTTGAGACAATTTCATGTTTTACCAATGTAATTCATGTTTTAAAAATCTAGTGACATAAAATTTGCCTGTGGGCTAAAATTTTAGTTCAATAAGATTTTTCTGTAATTTTATGATAAAACTATCAAAATGTATTTTACTTAACTCCTGTGGGTAAATTAAGTAAAATATAATTTGATATTTTAACCTAATTAGTTATATAAATATAATAAAAATCCCTGTGGGGTAAAATTTATTATGTTTATATAATTAATTACAATTGATGTCCATTATGTGATCCAAATCCACTTAATGCACAATTTTTCATAATTAAGGATGTTGTGGCTATTCCTCAATTATTTAAAATTATACGGTTCACTGGACAAACTTTTGGCTTTACTTAATGCTTTATATAATAATTATTTCGCAATCAACACTTTCCAAGAGTGCTCCCAAGAAAGATAGATAGTGCTAAGGCCCTTTAAATACCTAACTCCTAGACAGAGCAACGTTCCTCAGGGAGACCAGTGGCTAGTCAAGGCAGTTTAAACCGATCTATGAAGAATTCCCTCAGATCATGTTTTCTTACGTCACCTTATAATTATTATTCAACTTAACTATTCACATTTATGTGAATCTTTATAAGCCAAATTTTTTTATTAAATAACTTTATATTCACATTTTTACTTAATATGAACAAATATATTTCCCATCAGTTTTTCTCTTCAATCAGAGTAGTGATAAAGTGAGGATCACATTTACATGAAAATGTGGGATCATCATCAGTTTTTCTCTTTTATCAGAGTAGTGATAAAGTGAGGATTATTTTTTCATTTGTGAACATCTGAAATATTTTATTTTAAATATTATATTAACATCTTACTTGATATGTTCATTTTAAATTATAAACAACTCAATATAATTTAATATGAACATTATATGAATATCGATTTACCAAAATATTTTTCAATACAATTTGCATTTAAAAAACTTAAAAAATAAATGCAAACATAATATTAAATTTGCATGTATACATCAAACACTTATCCATAATATTTGACATTATATATAACATGCAAAAATAATTTCTAAACATATATGAAAAATGCGGATTTGGTGATACTTGAATTGATACTCATCATACGAATTGGAGAGCATGCCCCGTTGGGTAGTAGAGATTAAATTTAATTTGAAATTCCAAAATACAATTTCAAATCAATTTACTATTGCTATCAATTTGGAAGTTGAAATGTCATTTTCATATTTAAAATGATTTCACGTGGCCTCTCATCAAATTGAATTGCTAGCCAACAATACACACACATATATATCACATTTATTTGTTTGTTGAAATGTCATTTTCAAATTGTAAATAACTTCACGTAATGCTTCAAATATGAAGGCTGATGCTTTGCCTATTTCATTATATCGAAAACTTACAGTATCGTTACCTCCGGCCATCGAGCGTTACCTCCGGCCATCGAGAAATTTGTAAGTTTTCTAATTTTCTTTCGGTTGAAGTCTGTTGAAGCCTTCTAATCACTGCACGCTCTCTTTAGATGGTGTATTTTTTTTATGAGATGTGTGTGCTTAGGGACCTCAATCGCTCTATTTATAGGCGTTTCTCATACCATCGATGAGTGTATCGGGAGCCGAGATTCAGAAGAAGAAACGTGTACGTATCTCAAGTTTCTAAAGTTGATCACATTTGTCAAAAGTTGTAGGTAATGGCCGTCGTCATTTCCTACACGTCTTTCCTTCTTCTGATAAATATGGGTATTTTTTTTTTCTTACAATCTTTACACAAAGCAAATATTAGTTTTCAGATCCCCAAATATATATGCTGTAGAGAAAACAATGTTGGGATCTGTAATTTTGGTTCTTGAGCAGAAATTTCAAGAATAATGAATGAAATACTGCTTCCAACCCTTCCTACAGTAGGTACAATTCATTCAAATAAATGTTCATTCAAGCTACAACAAATGGCATCAGTTATTATCTTCATCAATGTAATCCACTTCAATTAAACACGAATTTAACAAAGACTCGTCCAGCTATTTAAACACTGAAAGATCTTCAACAATTTTCACTAACACATTGTTTGGAAGCATGGATTTGATGGGATTTGGATTTGTGAATCTAGTTTTCACTGTTTGGTTTTGAAGAATTCCATGGGATTTTTTATGATTTTATTACGTTGGATTTGAGAAGATTTGGTAGGATTTAGATTTCAATAAAACGAAACTCATTCAAATGTTTATTCTCTTATTGATTCTTTTGTTGGATCTCGGTTTTCTCGTATCCAAAACACAACGGAAGTTTAAAATTTTTTAATTTATTTTGACAATCAAAATATATATGTTTGAACACTCGTATGGTTTTATGAATAAACACTCATAGGGCGTTAGAATTTTATAACTTTGATGAATTAAATTACTTGGCTCCAACTAATCCGGTATAGACGGATCTAACTCTTGATGAATCCCGACGAACGATCTTCAAAATTCTTTCTTTATTCTTCTAATCAGGTCCACGACTAGATGATTTGTTCCTCTTCTAATTTGCACTAGAAAAATTAGAAGAGATTTTACATTTAAGATCAAAGTTTGAGAGACGGCTCAAACTTTTCCCAAAGAGAAATGGCCGAAATTTGGAGAGAAGGAGAGTGATTTTTCGAAAATCACTATGATGGAGGTCAGTGTTATGGCTTGATCATTAACTTTTATAATTAAGCCATGACTTAATTCACATAATTAATATTAATGAGCTTGATTAATTAATTGAGCTAGTCCAACTAGTTTAATTAATTAATCAAAGTCCATTAAGAACTTTAATTATTTAGTATGTTGGACTTGTACTCCTACAAGGCCATTAAATATGCTTCCCACCAATTTTAATTTAATATTTAATAAACTCAACTTTTGAGTTTAATAAATTAAATTGATTATAAATTCAACATTTGAATTTATTATTATAAATTCAACTCCTTGAATTTTATCACCTCCAAAATTTAATATTTAATAAACCCAACTTTTGAATTTAATAAATTAAATTATCAGATTTTATAAATTCAACTCCTTGAATTTATTTTCTCAAAATTTAATTATCATAAATTCAAATTCTTGAATTTACTATCTTATAAATTCAACTCCTTGAATTTATTTTCTCAAAATTTAATTATCATAAATTCAACTGCGAAAAATTTACTATATCATAATATAAATTCAACTACTTGAATTTATTCTCTCAACATGAACAAACGATCTAGTGCTTGTGTGACCCTCAATGGTTCAGGAATACAGCTAGCCGTAGGTTTATAACTCCTTGTGACTCAGGACATAATCCTTTATTCGGACTTACCCTTATTTGCCATATTCTATGCATCAACAATTGATCATAAGGATGTCAGAAATCATATTTCTGATTAAACCTATCGAATCATTGTAAGAGCGTCTAGTAGCATCGCCCCATGATTCCCTACATATCACTGATAGTGCCTGCAAGAACCAGTCGATTATAATTAGCGTACAATATGGTCCCTTCATCTCATATATCCCGATCGAATCTGCAACCATTGGTTTATCGAGGGTTGCATAATAATTCGATAACTATGTGATAAATATAAATAGTGGTATCCCATGTACTGTTCGAGAACTCCTTCTCTGACGTACATCTCATACTCTGGCCAGAGATTTCACGCACTATTTTTTCATCAGATCACATCTCATACCCATAGGTGAGCGGTGAATCTCCGAGTACAATGCACTGACTTCTATATGTGTCGCAATTGTACCCAACCTCGCCACCTGATGACTCCCCTGGAGCCGGTAAACGAGTCAAAGCACAGCCCTAGCATATAGAGCCTCAGTGTTGTCCCGGGTCGTAAGGACTAATGGTGTAAAATCATAACCACTGACTTATCCTCTCGATGAATGATAACCACTTAGAAGTCCGAGGGAGGGTTGTTCGGTATAATCATCATATGACTACACATCTGCATGTTTGGACATCTCTATGCCCTTACTAAGAAACGCAGTACACAACATCACAGATGCTAGTCTCGAGCTCAAGCGGCATTTATTTTTATCTTAGGCGGCTAAATCGACTAGGAACGAATTTAGAATATGCAGTGTTTACAAATGAGTTTCAACATCGAATTACGATTCATTTGTATTAAAACATAATCAAGGACTTTATCTATGCTGATTGCATGGGTATACAGATAAAGTAAAACGAAACCATTAAAAAGTAAATTATATTAAAATAAAGATTGTTTATTACAGGACATCTACTCTAACATCTTTATATTTCTATTCACGTCATTCATCACTTTTTTTTCATTGACCTTCCTTCTTGAACGACCACAACATTCATCTCACATCGTCAGCCACAAACAATGTTCAAGAGTCATCCTCTTACTTTAAACCACCGACAACATACAGTTCGACCAAGGTTCCTCTCTCTTTTATTTGGGTCCTCACATATATTCTAAAAGTTTAATATTTGTTTTGACAATAAATGTTTAACTGCATATACATGTGATCAATCAGCTCAAATTTTCAAAAGCATATGCTTAAAAGGAAAAGCAAGAAAATATATTTACTTTCATCAGCTTTCATAGTACCCAAAATTGGCTTAATATTTTGTGATTTTTTATGTTCTCACAATATTATTATAGCACTACTGTCTGTAATAACATATTTTTCTACTTTTTATTTTTTTTTGTAAAAATAGGTATATTGTGAGACGGTCTCACGAATATTTTATCTGTAAAACGAGTCAACCCTATCGATATTCACAATAAAAAGTAATACTCTTAGCATAAAAAATAATTATTTTTCATGGATGACCTAAATAAGATATATGTCTCACAAAATACGACCCGTGAGACCGTCTCACACAAGTTTTTATTTTTTTGTATTTACGGAAATTTTAGTAGGTTTATTTTTAAAAAATGTTGGTTTCATTAGGTTCATGTTATCGGTTTTTTTTTTTTTTTTTTTGGTTCTATTATTTATACATGATACATATACAATAATACTTTAGTTATAACAGAGACGCATTAGTAATTTGATATAATTTTTAGAATTTTCAAAATACATATCTATATTTTTTTAACCCCTTTAAATATTTTTGCTTAGAAATATGGGGAAATTTGATTTTATTTTTGTTTATATATTTTTTTTAAAAAAAGATTATAGAGAATTTTTTATTTTTTTGGGGGGTGGGTGTGTAGAAATCGCAGTCAATCAAATGTTATCGCACCGGCCATGTTCTTTTCGTTTTAATTTCCAGCGGGCAGCGGCTTAACACAATAGACATCGGCAGAAAGAGACAGATGCATTCGTGGACTACTAATTCGTTATATTTTATTTCTGAAAATAACATCAAATTCATTTTATTAAATCAGATACAATTACATGATAATTAAAGAAAAGCAAAAAATCAACTAGCTAAAGTATGAGTAGGTTGGTTCGCTTGATCGATATTAAGATTGGAACTTGAATCTAACTCAACCACAATAGCTAGCTCATGGGAGAGGATTGTCCAAGACCATATATATAACTCTCAGGTATTTTATCCAACCGATGTGGGACAACTAACACACCCCCTCACGCCCAGGAATGAACATCTGGAACGTGAAGTTTACAAATAATCCAATTATGGGCAGAACGGGTGACCCAACTATGAGTAGTCCAACATATAACGGTGAAACCTAAGCTCTAATATCATGTAAAGATTGGAACTTGAACCTAACTCAACCTCAAAAGCTAGCTCAGGGGGGAAGATTGTACAAAACCATATATACAACTCCCAAGTATTTTATCCAACCGATGTGGGATAAATAACAATCGACGAACAAAACCAAAAGAGAAAAAGTATAGTTCCGAAGATAGGAATCTACAGTTTTCCACAATCAAACCCGAACTAGATATATTTTTTCTATTTCATATACTTTTATGTGTGAATTTTTTTTGTTATTGATAGTATATTTTTAAGTAACTAGGTAAAGACACGTGCGAAATACGTGAAAATACATTTCTATTATCAATAATTGTTGTTAAAGAAATGAGATCAGAAGAGATTAATTTAGAAAAAATTATATATTAATGATTTCATGCTATATTAGTCGATAGAAAATGAGTAATGCTACATGTGCAACCAAATTTGTACAATAATTCTTCAATTCAAAAAAATCAATACAGAAATTTCATTTATCAAAATCTCTTGATAAATTAAATATAAAATCTCATTAGATAATAACAAAATCTCACGATATAATTGTTGTAAATATCGCAGTACGATATATTGGTTATACATTTAGCATCATCCGTAGGAAATTCAATGTAATATAATTTGTACTACATGTATTATAAAATCAGTGAAAAAATATTTGTTTAAAAATTTTATGTGTTATAAATCTAAGGATATTCTTGAATGGAAGGATTTCAAATCCATGGATTTCAATACATTCAAATGTATTTTTGTTATTTAGAGAAGTAACATTATAGACTTCAAATCCACTCATTTCATGTTTATATAATATTATTTCATGATAATTATGATATTTTTCAAGTCCACCCAATAATAATGTTATTTGAAATTTATTCTACTTTATATAAATAATAATATTAAATAAGTCATGTGTAGATTCAAGATTTTATATATTGTTTCATTGTTAACAATAAAATTATAATTCTAATCAATAAATTTGAAATCAATTTATCCAAGCGCAATCTAAATAAATTAATAATTGTTGAAAAACATATTAGTAATAAATATTATAATTTTGTATAAATTAGACATTAGAGAAAATATAATATAAAATTGATATCACAATAGTTATTAAAATTAAATTTGAGAGAAGAAAAAAGTATAATACATAACGTTGACAACTTATTTTACCACGTGTTATTGATTTATGAAAAATAAAAATATAATATAGATAATATATTCTAAACCTTAAATTAAATTATTGCGTCAAATGTTTTCTTCTTTTATATTTTCAATTTATATTGTTTTCACGATTTTTTTTTTTGTCATCAGTTTTTTCTTTTTTGTGAAAAACAATATTCTCGACATCTTCAGTTAGCAAATCTTATGTGAAGAAATGTATATTCTTCTCTATTTGATGCCTCTACAAATCTCCACACAAATTAAGTGTTTTGTAGGAAAAAAAGTTTGTTTCATCAAGCAAATAAAACCAAAGAATTTTGTTATTTCAGTATTCTACAAAATATTTATTTTTTGTAAAAAATATTTTAACTTAACCTACAAGCAAATAAAATCAATGAATTTTGGTTATTCTATCTTCTAGACAACTGACAAAATATGATTTAATTAATATTTTATTATATTTATAAAAAAGTGTTCAACTCTTAATGATATAACATATTTATGCAATATGTTATTTAAATACAAAAATTCAAAATTACGATAACATATTTTTTTATATTTCATACTATATTATTGGAAGTATTAAATTTGTATATATTAATTTTTTTCTGAGAAACTTCTTTTATATAACTCATTCAAAAGATTATAGATTTACAAAATAAAACAAATCATATTCAATTTAATATTTTGTGAAAAATATATGTTCACTCCATCTACAAGCAAATAAAAACAAATAAATTTGACCTTTCTTGTTATCAATCATAACTCATAAGGAGAAATATTGAGTAATAATGAATAGTTTTTGTAAAGATTTATTCATAATAATTTTAAAAATTTACCTCAAAGATATGTCATTTCAGATTACATAAATCTATAATTGATTTACTTATATCCATCCTTTATAAAAATACATCTTCGTCAATTGCAAGATCATCAAATAAGTAATTGTTATAGTTTCTGATCTTTATAAAGACGAAAAATAGTTAAAATTAGTAAAAATGTATGTTTCAATCATATATTGTTAAATTTTAATAATAAACTAAGGCTTTGAAAAATATTAGTTGGATTTTTTTATAAAGAAAGATAGATAGAATAAACACTCACAAAATATTTATATGGTCATCTTTCTTCTATATCCAATAATGCTTTGTATCATTTTTGTAAAATGTAGTTAACCGTCGAACCTTCTTCGTAACACCAACCCACATGATTTAATTATTTGGATTCATTATTTTAATTCGTCATTTTAAATTAATTATTCTCAATTAATGCAAAATAGATGATATTTAATATCATGTCCTTACACAAATTATGTTTTTTGTGGAAAAAATTTACTATATTTATAACCAAATAAAACAAAAGAATTTTGGTATTTCAATATTGTACAAACTAATTTTTTTGGGAAAAAATTATTTTCGCTTCATCTATAAACAAATAAAACTCATGATTTTTTGTATTTCAATATTCTCAAATTAATATTTTGCGAAAAAAAATATGTCCAATTCATCTACAAGAAAATAAAACCAAAGAATTTTGGAGTTTCAATCTTCTTGGCAACTTGATCCTTGGCCCTTGCCTAGCATACGTAGATTGATAATCTTGACATCATTATAATAATTGATTTTACAAAAACTTCCTCACCAAATTAAAGATAAACTTCTTGCATATATAAAAGCATTCAAAAGATTATAAATCTACAAAATAAAATAAATCATATTTAAACAAATATTTTTGTGAAAAACATTTGTTCACTTCATCTACAAGTAAATAAAAATCAAATAACTTTGACTTTATCTATGGAGAAGTAGTGAGTATTGCTAATGAATAATTTTTATAAAAATTTATTTATCGTAATTTTAAAAATTTACATTCAAAGATATATCTTTTAATGTTACAAAAACTATAGCTGATTTGTCAATATATATCTTTTATAAAAATAATCATTCGTTAATTGCAAGAATCTCTCGTAAAATAATTGTTATAGTTTCTAGCCTTTAAAAAGAGGAAAATATAGTTAAAATTAATACAAATATATTATTCAATCTTATATCGTTAAATTTTCATAATAAACCAAGGCTTTGAACAATATTAGTTGACTTTCTTTTTGATAAAAAAATATAGATAAAATAAATATCAATGAAATATTTATTAGGATTATCTATATTTATATCTGATAATTCTTGTATTATTTTGTAAATATAATTAAATATCAAACCTTCTTCATGACACCAAACTTGTTAAAACAAAAACAAAATTAGTTTAATTATTTGGTTTCATTAGTTTAATTCTTCATTTTAAAATAATTAATCTTAATGAACATAAAATAAAAGATATTTAACATCGTATCGTTATACAAATTAAGTTTTTGTGGAAAAAATATTTACAAGAAAATAAAACAAAAGAATTTTGTTATTTTAATCTTCTACAAATTAATTTTTTTGTGAAAAAATCTACAAATTAAGTTTTTTGTGAAAAAATTCTTTTTCACTTCATCTATAAGCAAATAAAACCAATATATTTTGGTATTTCAATCTTTTCAAATTAATATTTTTTTCAATTCATCTACAAGAAAATAAAAATCAAAGAATTTTAAAGTTTCGGCTTTTTTGGCAACTTGATCATTATCTAACATAAATATAGTTTGACAATTTTATCCTTATCATAATAACTGATTTGACAAAAATATCCTCACTAAATTTTTCCTGTATGTACAAACTAAGGACAAAGTTGACAATACACAAGAGAAAAACTTTGACCTTTGATTCACACTTTTATAATATATATATGTATAGATATTTTGTTATTTGAAATCTAATTATTTTTATCGATTTGATTTGATAAAATTCGAAATTTGTTTGTTAATCTGTTGCGTTGAATTTTTCGATATTTTCGTATTTGATGTTTTCTTTACTGGTAAATTACCTACTAACATTTTTATATAACTTTTAGTTTACAAATATTATTTTAAATTCTTCTAAACAATATTTTATTATAATTAATTATTTAAAACATTCATTTTCGTCTCCACGTTATATTTTCTGGCTCTATATGAAATTAAATCACCATTTTTATTCTCAGAAATCTATATTTCTTACTTTGGAAATTAAATCTTTTTTTTTTACTTTTTTTGTCGGCCTTTATTTTCTTTCTTCTTCTTCTTTTTCTTTTATCATTTACTTTGGAAGTGTTAATTAGTTTGTATTAATATTCAAAAATTTCAAAATTTTGGAATATTAATACAAACTAATTAACACTTAAAAAACATGGAACTTTATTCATAATTTCTTAAATGTTCTTTGAAGAATATAAATAGATTTATTTTATTACTCCCCTAAAAATATATTTATAATTTTTTTCATAATGTTAGAATTTTCTTTATAAATTTTTATATATTCTTGTTTTACCTCTCTTTGAAATATAATTTAAAAATCATGTCCATATTCCCATTCCAAATCTTGCGAATGTAAATTTAAAATCGATCCTTATAAAACATAGTAAAAAATATACATAAACAAAAATAAAGATACACAACAAATTTTTTTTCTCTTATTTTGAAGCATCGATGGTCGTTTTGTTTTGTTTTGTTTTGTTTTGTTTTTATCATACGAATTTTAGTGTGATTAATATGAGCTTTATTCCCGACACATGTGTTACATAATAGAAAAATCAATATAAAATAAATCATATTCTATGGATTTAATGATTTTGGACAAAAAATATCATAACAGGAAAAAAATCCAATTATTATATAAAAACCTAATAATAAAAATCCAAGTTACTCCATGAAAACCTAACATTGACAGATATCAAAATTAAAATTCAAAACAAGTGAATTTATATAACTAAAATTGTAATTTTTTTCAAAATACATATAAAAAATCTATTTCTAATTATTTGTTTGACATCTCAATATTTTTATAGTACCGTATCCATTAGCTACACTTACAAAATCTGACCGACGAGGCTTCGGACCAGCCAAAATTAGCCTCTCAACGGTTCAAATTAACACGAGGAAAAAAAAAAATTCACACACCAACCACGTATCTTCCACATCATTATTATTCCTCTGAAAATCATTCTATTTCTTTCCATTAAATCATCGCCAACCTTCAACCATTCCATACAAATTTGTATTTTCTTGGTAGATATATATCTATTCCTTCACGTATAATGGTGTCGCATTAATGGAAATGCTTACTCCACTCACGTGAATGAGAGAAAAAATAAGAAAAAATCTACTACTGTTTAGTACTGTCTTGGAACACAGAGAGATAGGAAAGTAGGAATCTTGTCATGATTGTTATTTGATTTTCCTTATTTTTGCTTTGGAACAAAAAAATATATTTCTGGGTTCATCGTATATTTGCTTGGGCAAGATTTGATTTTCTGTAATGATGAGCCAGTTTACTCGTGTAAATAAAATGGTTAGGGCTTGCAGTACTTTCTTGATTTCTGCGTATGCTTTCATACTCAAGATTCTTGGATTCGTCGCAAAATATGTCTGCAGGTATGAGTTTTTTGGTTTATCAAATTTATCTTTTTTCGTTGTTATATTTTGGGGAGATGATTTTTAGATTCTATTTTCTGCTTTTTTTTTTGTTTGCTTTACAGATCAAATACAGAAGGGAATGATTCATGTTTTAGTGCTGACCATTCCTAAAGAAGGTGACGAAGTTGTTTCCCGGAATTCCAATAATTTTTTGTTAAGTGGGCTTGCAGAAAAAGGGAGTTCAAAAAGTGAAAATCTTGATGAAATTACTTCGAAAACAGAGGACTCTGTTTTCATGGAAGCTGAATTGATTTCTAGCAAGAATAAGTATCAATTTATGCCTAGAGAAAATGTAAGTGGATTCATTGAAGAACCCGAGACTGTCGAATTTCATGTTAAAGAAATGTTTGTTGGATCAAATGATGCTTTGAGCTGCAGTGACCAGAGTCTTGATGATGAAATTTCTCCAAAAATAGAGTATTTGGAGCAAAAAATGGAACAAAATATACTAGAATTAGATAAGGAACTCGAAGTTATTGATCAGGAAAAGATGAAGAGCTCTGCCATAATAAGTCTTAGTCTTTGTGGTGGAGAAATTTCGGCAACACTCAATGATAAAATTCTTCGGTTTGAAGCGATCCAATCAATGGACGTTGAATCTATGGAGGATCAAGATTTTTCGTATGAAATAGAATTGTTTCCACGGTGTAAATTATCAACTTCGGAAGCAAATAGATCGTCTGATATTTCAGAGTTCAAGTTCATGGTTAGCCCTCAGAAGGTTGAATCAAATAAAGAAGAAGATGACCATACAAGACCAGAAGATGGTGGAACAAATACCGAAGAAGGAAAGATTAATCAAACATGGTTCGATTCAGATGATGAGTACATAGATCTCAAACCTACAAGAGTGAATCCAACTAATGTTAATGAAGAAAGTTTTGCCTGCGAGGAGGAATCTAAGGAAACCAAGGAACTAAAAGAACCCGAAAGATTGAAAGTCAAAGGGAGCTCTTGGGATTCAGATTTTAATGATGAAAATGAACCTGATGTGCTGTGGGAACACCAGCATTTAGTTCAACAGATGAAAATGGAGTTGAAGAACTGTAGAAGTGGAGGGCTTCCTACTATATTAGAAGATTGCGAAACTCCGAAAATGGTGGAAGATTTGAAGCCTCTAAACATTGATCAGAAGTTTGAGCACAAGGATTTAATGGAGGAAATTCACAAGTTTTACAGGACTTATGCGGAGAAAATGAGGAAATTGGATGTCTTGAATTTCCAGACGTTACAAGCAATGAGTTAGATTAAAACTAACCTTTTTCTGCTTTCATGCTTGTGTTTCTTATTTTACTTAAGTTCCATGTTTTATTCGGATAATTTAAACTGGTAGACTCGTGATTGCCAATGCATCTGCCATATTGTTAGCTGCTTAAGTCGCTCAACTATTGAAACATGTCAATAGGGCTCGTCTGAGATTTAAAAAATTTGAACTATGTATAGCTTTTGTTCTATGTGCAATTACATTGGCATTAGACTGAAGGTTAGGCCTTCGATTGCGACTCGAAGGGATTGCTGGGAGAAGCGTGGTTGAAACCAACAATTATAGTTAGTGTTGCTACCTACTAACAGATATGGTTTTCCACAATTTTTTGAGAGGGTCAACAATTAAATTTCTGAAGATTTTTCACGTGAGTAGTTGAATATTATCTGGTTTTTCCTCACCTTCAATGTTTTTGGTCAATGAATTTAGAAGTTGTTTGGTGGTCTCTTTCCCGTTCTTTAAATGTAATTCTACCTAGTTATTTATGAACTTCAAAAGTATATTCCACCAACTTTACTTTAGTAGTATTGCAATGGCCCTCCATCCATTGAACATACTTTCATTTTTCCCCGAAATATTGATTCGTAGTCGTTATATTTAAATTGGAACAATAGACAATGATGGACGGCCTCAATTAAATAACTACTACTTTAACATATAATTTATTCATAAATGCATTTTATATGTGAAAAATTTCATCCCCACTGTCAACATTTCTGGTTTTTGTGGAATCTAATTTATGAAGATGTTACAGGTTTCTTGCAGCTAAAAGATTCTGAAATATTCACTTCTGGCAAGAAGAAATCTGCTTCAATGCTAGAACAGTTCACTTTACCGAAAATTTGGCCTGGAAAAGTACAGAGGATTCACGCTGATCCGACACTTAGGACAATAGTAGAATTGAACCGTGACTTAGAATTGGTTTACGTTGGACAAAGTTGCCTTTCGTGGGAGATTTTATCATGGCTGTATATAAAAACAAAAGAGTTACTACAACATGATTCTGAAGGGAATCATTCGTATAATCGTGCAGTGGAAGAATTCCAGCAGTTCCAAGTGCTGATACAAAGATTTGTGGAAGACGAACCGTTTCAAGGTCCCAGAGTACAGAACTATGTCAAGAACCGGTGCATGATCCGGAGTCTACTTCAGGTCCCATTAATCAAAGGTAAAATATGCCAATAATAATTATTATTATTATTTTTTTTGCATAATTTGAGCAGTTTTATTGGTTTGTGGAGTTTAAAACGAGCTTGGAATTCCCTTCAGATGATTGTGCCAAGGACAAGAAGGAAAGGGGAGAGGAAAAGGACTCAGTCTCACTTGAATTTTTAGTGCGAATCATAAAGGAGTCGATGCTGGTTTTCCGTGAATTTCTACTCTCTGATAAGAGTTCAAAAGATCATGGACCCAAGATGGATACTCAAGAACCCGAAAATATGACACTTCTGGCCGATGTAATCACAGCCCTTCAAAAGGTTTGACGAATGATCTTTCTTGGAAACCAATTTATTTAATATGACTAAAACGTTACTGTTTTGATGTATTTGCAATGCAGAAAGAGAGAAGACTTGAAGAAAATATAAGAAGTAAGAGCTGCATAGTGAAAATAATGCAAAAACAGGAAGAATGTGACCAA
Organism: Primulina tabacum; assembly: GCF_025594145.1. Taxonomy (NCBI): domain Eukaryota; kingdom Viridiplantae; phylum Streptophyta; class Magnoliopsida; order Lamiales; family Gesneriaceae; genus Primulina; species Primulina tabacum. The sequence continues at coordinate 46,693,744 of NC_134553.1, read as the reverse complement.
ATTTGCACGTGTGAAGTGGAATTGAGATTGGTTCCAAGAGTTATTGGACTCGCAAGGTTGAATAGAGACCAATTGATATGGTGCCAGAATAAGCTACGAAATATCAATTTTGTGAACAGGAGGGTGCATTTGGAGCCATCTTTCTTGCTTTTTCCCTGCTAATTAGACTAAATTTTTATTGCCTTTTGTAAATGTATAATGGGTTCTACTAAAGAAAAGAAAAGGAATCTGTAGAACACTTCTTTTGTGCAAAATTTGTCGGTGTTGTGGCCATTGTGTCACTTGTGTTTATAGGAGTTCTTTATTAGGCACGCATGTACAAATGCTTTTTTTTTAAAAATAAAATAAGGTCTGTAAATGTGAATATATAACTCAGAAGGATTACAACATACACCGAGTATATCCGGGCAGTGGCGGAGCCAGTATTTGAAATCTACTTGGGTTAAATTTTTTTAACGAAAAACAAAATAATCCATAACAATTAAAATCATAACTATGATACCTGTTCATCGTAGTCTCAAAAAGTTTCTCATTAACAAGATCTTCAATATTTTGGTTATTGAACTCGTAAGATTCAGAAACCGACGAAACATTGACAATGTAATATAATATCTCCATCATTGCCTGCAAGAAAATTTAATGAAGATTAAATAAAACGAATATCTCTAAAACCATTCATTTAATATGTTAGATGATTAAATTAAATATTTTTAAACTAAAATATATACAGATAATCTGTATACACATAATCTTACTATTGAAGCTGTGATCTACGATTCTTCGAAATATAATATTCATCAATTATAGAATCTAAGTCTATATTTGAAGCAAACTCTCTCTCAATGTAGATAATCATAGAATCTGTCAGAAAACAATCTCCTATTTTACTACGAAGAACTGTTTTAACATGCTTCATAGCCGAAAATGCACGCTCTGTAGTTGCCGTGAAAATATGCAAAGTTAAAACTAGACGGATCAACTTGTCAATCAAATTATAATGTTGCAACTTTTTTGTTTCAAATAAGCCTCGGCACAATTCTGAGATAGTGGACATTTTCTGAAAATCTTCATGACGAGCTACATCGAGCTCAAAATGTTGTAGCTGACACCTCAAATGATGCATTTCTTGTTCAGTGAAGTCCTCGGGATAATACTTCTCAGCGAGAATACAAATCTTGTCAATGTTGAACCATTTAAAATTATTTTTTGGATCCAAAGCAGAGCTGAGAATTTGAAGTTCAACTGTCTCATCACTGAATCTAGAGTTTAATTCTTCCAACTGAAAATCTATTGCAACATTAAATATATCATAATGAAAGTGATGTTCAACTGTGATAGGTATCTTTTTTTCTGGCATGAACAACTAGAATGCTTATAATGAGAGCACATCTCCGGTATATCGACATCCAATCTTGTGCAAAATGATTTTACATACGAAAGAAGAATATCAAAACCATCACTTCTCAATCTCAGGAAAAGTTCTTTAGTCGTAGAGACCAAATCCATTGCACTTATGATATCAAGAGATTTTTGTTGCAAGGCACGTCAAAGCAAATTTGTGATCCCCATAATTTTATGCATCAAATGCAAAATAAAAATGAAATAAAAAATGTGAAGGTGTGTGTCTCTCAAGTTGGCAAGTTGTCATGTGAGAATGGCCCAGCATAACTACCGGGTAAGTTGATGGGTTGGTTGGAATCAAATTACAAAGGGAAAACAAACTTGGGAGTCAACTGATGGAAGTCAAGGCGGTTATAAATGGGGAAAGAGAGAAAACGGAAACACACAACTCACATATCATTCAAGAAGTAACAGAGGAAAACAACAGGAAGGAAAGAAGAGGAAGGATCAGCAGCCTTTTGAAGGAATTTAATAGCTTCTTCTCTTTGTATTCTTTTTTGTTGTAACAAAGGCTCTATACTTGTAATCCATCTTTGATCAATACAATTTTGGTTGCCCTCCTGTGGACGTAGGCGAATTCCGCCGAACCACGTAAATACTTTTGTACTTTCTTCCGTTGGGTGAGGCGTGAGTAATCTGGTGCATGCATGTATGATCACTTAGCAAATCTAAGAAAGATCAACAAATAAGGAACGAACTCTAACAAGTGGCGCCGTCTGTGGGAAACGTCGGGAAGAATGGGTTCGTTGAAATTCGACATTGAGAAATTCTCCGGGAAAAACGACTTTGGCTTGTGGAGGATCAAGATGCGTGCAATCTTGGTACAACAAGGATTGATCGAAGCGTTGGGAGGAGAATAGAATATGTCAGCAACACTAAAGGATACTGAAAAGGCATCAATCTTGGAGAAGGCACACAGCATGATAATTCTCAGCCTTGGGGATAAATTTCTTCGAGAAGTCTCGAAGGAGAAGTCGGCAGAAGCGATCTGGAACAAGTTGGAAAAATTGTATATGACAAAATCTTTAGCCAATCGTCTATACATGAAGAAGCGGTTGTACTCTTTCAAGATCAGAGAGGAGAAAAACATCTTAGATCAGATTGATGAGTTCAACAAAATCTTGGATGACTTGGATAATCTGGACATCAAACTTGAAGAAGAGGACAAAGCTCTGTTTCTGTTGAATGCCCTCCCTCATGCGTATGAAAATTTCAAGGAAGCAATGTTATATGGTAGAGAGAAATCAATCTCACTGGATGAAGTCTTATCGGAACTTCAGAAGAAACATCTAATCTCTACAGAGCCCCTAGGTGAAATGCTTCATGTTCGAGGAAGGATAGGAAAAAGAACACAAAAGGGTCCAAGGAACAGATCGATATCCAAGAATCCAGTCAAATACAAGTGCTTCAATTGCCATCGAGAAGGACACTTTAAAAGAAATTGCCCTGAAAAGCCAAGGAAGCCTCAAGACAGATCAAACACCAGTGGTGAAGCAGCCATAGCATCAGATGGTTATGAATCAGCTGAGGCTCTCATGATCTCAGATCAAGATCCTAACACTGACTAGATTCTTGACTCGGGATGCACTTTCCATATGTGTCCAACAAAATCATGGTTTGAAAATTTGATTGAGGCTGATGAAGGGCTAGTGCTACTGGGAAACAATAAACCTTGCAGAATAAAAGGCTCGGGTTCCATCATATTAAGGATGTACGATGGACAAGATAGACTTCTTACTCAAGTAAGGTATGTTCCCGAATTAAAGAGAAACTTAATATCTCTAGGAACACTTGACAGCGATGGTTTCATGTTCAAATCCGAGAATGGGACCATGAGAGTAATGAAGGGATCACTAGCTGTCATGAAAGCCATCAAGAAAAACTCTCTGTATATACTCTAAGGAAATACAGTAGTTGGAGGATCTGCTATGGCACAACAGGAAGAAAACCAAGCAAGCCTTTGGCACCAAAGGCTAGGCCATGTAAGTGAAAAGGGGCTGATGCAATTGGCCAAGGATAACTTGTTGTGTGGAGACAAAATTCAAGGGCTGGAATTGTGTGAGAATTGCATATTTGGCAAAGCTAAGAAAGTGCAGTTTGGCCAAGAAAAACACACAACAACCAAGCCTCTAGAATATGTCCATTCAGACCTATAGGGGCCATCAAAAACAGCAACACATGGAGGAGGCAAGTATTTCATGTCCATAGTAGACGATTACTCAAGGAGGCTTTGGGTGTATGTATTAAAATCAAAAGATGAAGCTGCTATGAAATTTAAAGAATGGTTGCAGGCTACTGAAAACAAAATGGACCTAAAGCTCAAGCACCTCCGCACAGATAATGGGCTGGAATTCTTCTCAGCAGGGTAATGGGATTACAAGGCATAGAACAGCTGCTGGAAATCCACAACAAAATGGGGTAGCAGAAAGAATGAATCGCACACTGCTAGAACGTGTTAGATGCATGATTATAAGTGCAGGACTTCCAAAATCATTCTGGGGAGAAGCCATTCATTCAGCCTGCTATCTAATCAATAGATGCCCCTCAAGTGCAATAAATTTTAAAACACCAATGGAATTATGGACAGGAACTCCAGGAGAATACTCACACCTTCGAGTATTCGGTTGCTTGGCATACGCACATATTAAGCAAAGAAAACTTGATGCAAGAGCCTTGAGGTGTATTCTTATAGGTTATCCAGATGGAGTTAAAGGATATAAGGTATGGAATTCGCAAGCCATTGGACCAAGGTGTTTCAATGCAAGGGACATCACATTCGATGAAACCAAGATGGGGTATAAACTGAAAATGAGTCTACTGCCTTGGATAAAACAAGTCAATCCCGAAACACAAATTGAGGTGGAGACCAACAAGAAATCACCTCAAAAGGAAACTGATGGATACAATGAAACTCAAGAAGAGATTGTAGAACATGATCCACCAAATCATAACCTTCAAACTTATACTCTAACCAAAGACAGAGCAAGAAGAGAAGTGAGACCCCCACAAAGGTATGCTCATGCTGACCTAACATGGTATGCCCTCACTGTTGCTGAAGAGGTGGAGTTTTTTGAACCATCAAGCTATGAGGAAGCTGTCACATGCAAAGAAATGGGAAGTTGGCAAGCTGCTATGGACTGAGGAACTAAACTCACTCATGAAAAATAAAACATGGCAGCTAGTGGATAGACCGAAAGGGAGAAGAGTGCTTGGGTGTAAATTGATACACAAAATAAAGGAAGACTTGCAAGGAAAAGAAAAGTTCAAGTATAAAGCTAGGCTAGTTTCAAAGGGATACACCCAAATGGAAGGACTAGACTTCAATGAGATCTTTTCCCCAGTAGTCAAGCATTGTTCCATAAGGATTATACTTGACCTTGTAACTCAACTGGATATGGAACTTGAGCAACTTGATGTGAAGACAACGTTCCTACATGGGGAGCTTGAAGAGACCATCTATATGGATAAACCGAAGGGATTAGAAGGAAAAGGTTTGAACAGAAAGTGTGCCTACTGGAAAAATCACTCTATGGGCTAAAACAAAGCCCAATGCAATGGTATAAACGATTTGATGAATTCATGCTAAGAATAAACTTCAAAAGGAACAGCTATGACATCTGTGTCTACTTTAAAAGGAAAGAAAATGGTGTGATGACCTACCTTCTGCTGTATGTTGATGATATGCTCATAGCAAGCGTGAGCAAGTTGGAAATACAAGCATTGAAACACCAGCTTAGCTCAGAATTCGAAATGAAGGACTTGGGTAAGGCCAAAAGAATCCTTGGAATGGAGATCACAAAGAATAGGGAATGTAAAAGCCTATTCTTATGCCAAGAATCATACATAAAGAAAGTGCTAAAATGATTCAATATGCATGAAGCTAAGGCAGTAAACACACCTCTAGGAAAACACTTTAAACTCTCTATGGCACAGTCACCATCATGTACAGAAGAAAAGGAAAGAATGATGCATATCCCGTATGCAAACGGGGTGGGAAGCATCATGTATGGAATGGTGTGCAGTCGACCAGACTTAGCACATTCAATAAGCCAAATTTCTAGGTTTATGGCTGATCCTGGAGAAAATCATTGGGAGGCATTAAAGTGGACATTGAGGTACTTGAAAGGAACTTCTAAGCTTGGATTGATGTTCCAAGGACAAAGAGAAAACTCATCACAACCACTGGAAGGATATGTGGACTCAGATTTTGCTGGAAATCTAGATACCAGAAAGTCCATAACAGGATACATTTTTACACTGTATGGTATTGCCATTAGCTGGAAAGCATCGCTTCAATCGGTGGTAGCCCTATCAACAACTAAGGCAGAGTTCATAGCTGTCACGGAGGCAGTTAAAGAAGCAATCTGGTTAAAAGGCCTGATAACAGAGTTGGGAGTCCATCAAGAACGTGTTGTGGTAAACTGTGATAATCAAAGTGCTAAACACTTATCAAAGCACCAGGTATTCCATGAACGCTCAAAGAATATTGATGTCAAGTTGCATTACGTAAGGGATATCATCTCTAAGGGAGATAGCAACGGAGGATAACCCAGCAGACATGCTAACAAAATCACTGCCTTTGGTCAAGTTCAGACATTGCTCGACCTTGATAAATGCAGTACCACAAGAAAAATAAATGATAGAAAAGGAGAGTAGCCAATCTTGGAGACAAGGTGGAGATTTGTGAAGGTGTGTGTCTCTCAAGTTGGCAAGTTGTCATGTGAGAATGACCCAGCATAACTACCGGGTAAGTTGATGGGTTGGTTGGAATCAAATTACCAAGGGAAAACAAACTTGGGAGTCAACTTATGGAAGTCAAGGCAGTTATAAATGGGGAAAAAGAGAACACGGAAACACACAACTCACATATCATTCAAGAAGTAACAGAGGAAAACAACAGGAAGGAAAGGAGAGGAATGATCAGCAGCCTTTTGTAAGGAATTTAATAGCTTCTTCTCTTTGTATTCTTTTTGGTTGTAACAAAGGCTCTGTACTTGTAATCCATCTTTGATCAATACAATTTTGGTTGCCCTCCCTTGGACGTAGGCGAATTCCGCCGAACCACGTAAATACTTTTGTACTTTCTTCGTTGGGTGAGGCGTGAGTAATCTGGTGCATGCATGTATGATCACTTAGCAAATCTAAGAAAGATCAACAAATAAGGAACGAACTCTAACCAAAAGACTTCATCACTATTAATGAACCACCAGCTTCCCCGTTCATTGAAGTAGAGGTGCCATCAATGATAATGTTTTCGAGCACATTAATAGTTGCATCATACATATCTATCAAGCTGCGAATAGAATAAAAATGAGAGCTCCAACGAGTAGTACCTGCTCGATGCAAAGTACCAATCTGATTAGCTCCTCGCCCAATCTCACGTTCACCGGCAACAATAGAACGTGCAATTTCATTAACTTGATAAGATTGTAACTCGGCATTGCGCTTGGAAGAAGATGTAACAAGATTGACAATAGTCGTCAGATTTGAAAAGAAAAGCCATATAGAGATCTTCTTTTCAGCTGCTGCAACTAATGCTAGTTGGAGCCGATGGACAAAACAATGTACATAATATGCATATGGGCAATCTTTAAGAAATAAAGCTTGTAATCCTTTAAAAGCACCACTCTGTTACTAGCACTATCATACTCTTGACCTCACATATTATGAATTTCTTGATTATATCTAGCGAGGTTATCACATATTTCTTTCTTGAGTGTTGCAGCTGTGGTGTCATTAACATGCACAATTTGAAAAAAAACGCTCCTGCAAAAAACCATGGGCATCAACAAATCTCAAAATTATAGTAATATGTTCTTTGTTAGATACATTTTTTGCTTCATCCATCAAAATACAAAACTTAGAATCTCCAATTTCATCATGAATTTTATTTCTGACTCTATTACCAATAATATGCAAGATTTCTTTTTGAACTTCTGGTGAGGTATATCTTGCATTTTCTGGAGCCTTGTCTAAGATAACATCACGAATACTAGTATTCCATTTCTCCAATAGTTTTAACATCTCAATGAAATTACCACGATTTTGGGAATATGAAGATTCATCATGACCTCTCAATCCAAATGCTTGCAAACTAAGCCAATGGACGCACTCAATTGTTGCTGCAAGCCTTAACCGATTTTTTTGAATCTGGTCAGAAGTTTCTCGATTCATAACTTTAGCTATATGCCTAGTGACATTCATAAAATCAACAACAGATTTTGAAGATTTATTGTGTGACGAGTTAGAACTTCTCATGTGAGACAAAAAAGCACACTTTGCTCCATCTTTAACGCTGTTTCCAACTTCTAAACCCTTCAATTGTAAATGTAGATTGTTGTGCTTCACTTGATTCAAAAAGATAGCACGGAAAACAAAATACTGCATCCTTCGAAGGAGAATACTCTGACCATGGAAACCTTTTAAACCATGTATATTGAAATCGACAATGCTGCTTTCATGATTCAGACCGTGGGTATTCCGACAATTTAGGTTGATATGGCCCCTTTTGATTTAAGCTCGTCCAATTTCATCACGATGATTAACAGGATGTCGCAACATCGAAATACGCGATCCAGGATCCCGTTCAAGGGAAGTTTCATCAAACAAAACTCTTTGAGATTTAGAAGGTGGTCCGGACTCCTCAATATGAATGGATGCATGAGTCTCGGCCCTCTCGGATGATGAAGGATTATCAATTCTTGGCTTAAAAAATGATAAAATATTGTTTTTCCTCTTTCTCTCTTGATTTGACATTAAAATAATCTAATATAAACAAAATTATTAAATTTAGATTTGACATGCTCGAGGGACCATTCTATGATTCAAAATAAAACATGAAAATTGTGAATTGAAACAGCACTACAACAGAAAATATCCAATATTTTAAAGTATTTTCTTGCCTTGCTAACCATTATTCTCACAAAATATCAATTCAAGTCACAAGTGTACCTTACATCAAATTCTAAAAATACTCCCGAATATAAAATTGTCCCAATGAATTCACAAGAAATGTTCCTAACATCCAAATCCTACACTACAGTAACAGATGCAGCTGGTTGTGAATTTCCAAGAGAATTTCCAATTTACACATCAGTAGCACCATGAATTTCCAAGAGAAATGTTCCAAGAGAATTTCCAATTTACAAACATGCCATGAATTAATCAACAAACATCACAATAATGGATATATGAAATCTCTCTCATTTGAAAAACAAAAAGGAATTAAATATGAACTCATAACAAAGCAAGAAGCACGGTTATCTTGAGTACTCGCGACGGTGGTCGTTGGTCGGAATTCCGGGATAAGGTGGCGCGGCGGCCGGCGGGCGGCTCACGATGGTTGGGACTTGGGAGGAGGGTTTGACAATTTTTTTTTGTAAAACTGCGTGTCTTCAAATTTTTTTTTTCATTTAACAATATCAAACAATATGGATTTTGGGCCTGAGAAATAATTTTTAAGCTCATTTTGATAACCATTTATTAGTTATAATTTGGACCATTTAGCTGGACCAAAAAATAATATATACTAACTGGACCAAAACTAATACATATTAATTAAAAACAAAATTGGGCTCCGCCCCTGTATCCGGGTCATACATCATGTACCAAGGCCACTACATCAAAATGCAATAAAACAGCATATACATAACACAATATGATCTAAGGAATTAACATAAACAACCAACCAAGTCCTAAAACGAGATGCCTCTGAAAGAACTCAACCAGGTGGAACATAGAATGTGAACGAACATCCACAGACTTCAACCTTGATCTTCAAGCAGATGACGTCGAGGTTCAGTGGTATTTATTTAAAACTCACGACATCACGAGCTTTCCGAACAGTATGTACCTTGCTTGACAATGCTTGGTCACGACTGTCAAATTCGTTTTAATATACAAGTCCTTGCTTATTCACAAGTCACAAATACGTGAGAGTGAAGGCAGTTGATCAAATGAGTTTTTCTAAAGAAATGATTGGTTGTTGATTTATGTAAGAATTTGATTTGGAGAGAGATTTGAAGGATTAATTTGAAATGATATTCATCTTGATCAGATTTCAAATTCATCGTCGTATTTATGAAAATCCATCAAACATAAATTTATCCAAACAATCAAATCGATTTGATATCAATGAATTTAAAATCCATAACTTCAAATCATTCGTTTAAGTAAAACTTAAATGTTTCGGTTCTTTAAATTTTAATGCATTATATTTGAATATTTATGTCTTAAATAAAGTTGGTTCTATATTATTAAAATTCTTATAAGATAGTCATAAACACATGAACAACCAATACGTAGATACTTATTAAATTTTGTTTGATAAAAACTTTCATATTATACAATGTGTTTTTCTTCAAAATTATATTCTCAAAAAATAAATTGTTCAATCAATTTTGAATTAAAAGTTCTTAATTGAACCCACATTTTCCATCAAAACATATATTCTACAATATCACCATTGTTCATTTGAAAATTCATTTACGATATTCAATATCGGGTCAGCCAAGACCCGTCTAAAATATAATATGAACACGATTCACTCAAATCAATCGGGTCAGAGTTTAAATGGGTTGGATTTTCCAGATCGCGCCCCGTTTCCGAGGCCTAAATCTTATTGGGCAAATAAAGTTACACTGATATTAGCCGTAGATCTTAACTTGTCCTCGAAGAAGATCCCAACCGTAAATTCTAGGCTACAATGATGCCAAAATCTCCTCCTTTTTTATTAGTTCAAATCTCCTATTTCGATTTCCCCAAGCTCGTAAAACTTTACGTCAGTGCCGTGAGAAATGGTACAACGTCTTGTTCCACAATATATCGAAAGATAAAATATATTAAACTTTCGTAAAAATCAGAAAACTAAATGGTGAAGAAAACACAGTACAACAAATCTTAAAGTAAACAAAATCGAGGCCCGTACGAAGTACATTGTCTTTAAAACAGATTCGTCATCTCTTGTATGTGCTTCGAGGATCTTCTTGGACGTTTGTTTCCCAGGATACAACATAACAAGCAGCAGTGACTTAACACGAGTAACTACTACGGCGAACTGTAAACATACATTACTTTATCACCGAAATTTAACGAAGACCAAATAGAAAGCTAAAAATATGAAATGCAAGATAATGCTTGAAAAAGATAAGATTTTCATGTATTTGAAATGAGAAAATGAACACAGTATTTATAAGCCCCAAAATGCACATCAAGAGTCATGCAAGATTAATTAACTAAATTAATCTTCCCATTAACTCAAAAATATGAAGAGCCAAAAATCTTCAATTAACTCAATAATCTGGAAAGTCAAAAGACACTTCCACAATAATGGACCACAACTAACTAAAGAATGTGGAGAGCCAAAAGACACTCTCACGTTCATGAGACATAATTTTCACAATAATGAACCACAACTAACTAAAGAATGTGGAGAGCCAAAAGACACTCTCACGTTCATGAGACATAATTTTTATTCAAAAATTTGATTCAAATTTTCAACACGTCTAGCATACAGAAAAAGGCATAGCTATGCCATGAAATCCAATCAACACAGAGTCGTCAAAACCCCTAGTGAGCTTGGGCCTCGGTTCCTTAATTTCATGCAAAATTCATTTTTTTCTTTGAATGGTTGCATTTACATTTTGCTATTTTATTGTTTTTTTGATTTGGATGCGTGTTTGACGGGGTATTTGTGACAGTGACAATAAAAGGGAAGTTAGTGTACCAGAGTACTAAGAAGAGAGCAAGCAAGTGGCCCTAAGTATCCTGTTTATGTCTCACTGTCTTATATATATCATGATTGTTGTTAAAACGTGTTTTACCATATAGCAATTTTTAGTTCAAAAGTCAGATAGTATAAATAGGCTAGTTAGGAGTTTTGTACAGCAACCTTCAGATATTTTCAAATAATAATTTTTCATTCCATTCTCGGGAAGTTGGGAGCTCCATTTCTCAAAATGGTATCAGAGCATGTAACTGCCGAGTTCTGAGATCTTCCGCTCGAGCTTCATTCTCCTGATTTTACCGATCAATCGAAGTGGATTGATTTTTTTTCAAGATTATACTCTCATTTTTTTTACACCGTAATGGCTTCTACTTTTGCTTCCCCATGGGGATCGAACACCACTCCGATTGATACATAAGATCCTCTGTATGTGAATCCATTCGATACTCCTGGTCTTAATTTGACCAATGAGCAGCTCCTCGGCACTGAAAATTATGGAATCTGGAGACAAGCGATGGTTATTGCCTTATGCGCCAAAAATAAATTAGCCTTCATTGATGGTAGCTGTCCTCGGCCTGCACATGGAGCAATACTATTTTACAGTGGGAGCGGTGCAATGCTATCATATTGTCATGGTTAATGAACAATGTATCGAAGGAAATATTTGGGGGCATTGTATACTCTACTGGTGCAACCACTGTTTGGGAGGATTTACGGGAACGCTTCGACAAGGTGAATGGTTCAAGAATTTTTACATTACATCGGGAGATCGGACAATTAGTGCAAGGTAACAACTCTATCTCTGTATACTATTCGAAGCTTAGGAAGTGGGATGAATTAGGGTCTTTAGTTGCCCTGCCAACATGCTCTTGTGAAGCGGCAAAGAAATATGTGGAATATGTCCAATAGCACAAACTACTACAGTTTCTAACGGGATTAAATGATAGTTATGTACATATTTGTGGGCAAATATTGATGATGAGTCCCATTCCCACTGTAGCTCAAGCGTTTGTTATTGTCTCTCAAGAAGAATCCCACAGAAGTATATTGAGTCCCGTGCCATCTCAACCGAGAGTCCCTTCCTCTGGTTTTTTCTCTGCACAAGATAGAAGGCGTGGTAATTTTCGATGTGAACATTGCAATATGCTTGGACATAATAAAGAGAATTGTTTCAAATTGGTTGGATATCCTCCTGACCATCGATTGTGTAAAGGTCAAACTAGAGGGATGAATCAGAAAAACAATAAGGATTGGAATGACAAAGAAAAACCAATGGTGAGAGAAAATGTTTGAGTGACTCCACAAGCCATGGTTGATCAAGTTGACATACCTTCTAGCATTGGAAATTTCTTCACTCCAGCACAATATGCAGCTATACTTAAGATGCTTGAGAAGGACCAACCAGCAGATGATTCAGGCGTGGCTTCGGCTAACATGGAAGATAACAGCTCTTTTTTTGGCTCTAGCTGGATAATTGATACAGGGGCCAACGATCATATGGTTGGTCATCACACCATGTTGCGTAATTCTTTGCCATATGCTGATGCCACGGGGTCCATTCAACTTCCAAATGGTAATACCACCAAAGTCACTCATGTAGGACCAGTTGACATAAATAATACCATCACCCTCGACAATGTTCTTTTTGTTCCCGATTTCAAGTATAATCTTTTGTCCGTTTCCAAATTTACAAAACACCATCACTGTTGTATCAACTTTTATCCCAATTTTTATGTGTTTCAGGACCTCCCAAATGGGAAAGTAATGGGGATTGGTAAAGAGGATAATGTCATATATCACTTAGACAACTCAAGCCTTCACTCCAAGGATATAAAGCGTCGTTTATGCTCTTTGAATAATTCTGTACCTTCATGTCCAGCTTTGTTTTCAGCTGTAAATAATCATGTTTTTCATGAAAATAATTAAACTCTTTGGCACCAAAGACTTGGACACATTTCAATATCTCGAATGAGGATGCTTTCTTTTTTGTCTCATGAGTTTAATATGCCTCATTGTGGTGTTTGTACAAAATCTAAGCACACTATACTGCCATTTCCTTCAAAGAGATCATTTAAGTCCAGACATACTTTCCAATTACTTCACTTGGATGTATGGGGGCCATATAACACCAACATACAATGGAGAGCGTTATTTTCTCGCCATAGTGGACGATTTTTCAAGAGCCACTTGGGTCTACCCCCTACACTCAAAGCTTGATGTGCTCCCTACTTTCAAAGTTTTTTTGCTTCTCTTTCAAAATCAATTCTCTGCCACTGTCAAATTCATTAGGCTAACAATGCCATTGAAGTTTTCCAGGGTGAATACACTGCTCTTCTCAATTCGTTAGGCATTATTCACCAATCCTCTTGTCCTTACACTCCACAGCAGAATGGTCTTGTGGAACGAAACACATGCATATTCTGGAAGTGGCTCGTGCATTGAAACTTCAGGCTTCACTCCCACACAGATATACTATGTTCTCACAGCAGTGTATCTTATTAACCGTATTCTCACTCATCTTCTTGCAAATCATTCTCCTTATGAGGCATTATTTCATCGCACACCTTCTTATTCTCATTAGTGGGTGCTAGGTTGTTTGTGCTATGCCTCGGTGTTGCCTCGTGGTTACAAGTTTGCTCCTCGAGCAACTGCATGTGTTTTTCTTGGCTACTCATTTACTCAAAAAGGTTATCGAGTTCAAGATCTTGCCACTCATAAATTCTTTATTTCTCCAGATGTTAAGTTTCATGAATCTATTTTTCCATTTTCTCACACCCCCGCTCCTACATATATTTTTACTTTTTTGCCAGCCTTTTCTCCTAATGAGGACATATCTCCTCCTTTCTACATCCCTGAACATATCACTTCCCAAGATGCTCCCTTGTCACCACCTATCCGAAGATCATCTTGTGAGTCTCGTCCTCCCATTTGGACTCAAGACTTTGTATGTTCTTCCTCACACAACATGCACTTTTCCCCTATTCCATCATAAATTATGTTAGTTACTCTAACATATCTCTTTCCTGTATAGCTTTTCTGTCCCACGTTTCTTCAATCAAGGAACCACATACCTACCAAGAAGCAGTATTTGATTCCCGTTGGCAAGAGGCTATGGCCCAACAATTAGCATTGGATGCCAACTACACATGGGATCTTGTTCCGCTGCCTCCTGATAAGCTTCCTATTGGCAACAAATGGGTTTGCAAGGTTAAATATCATGCTGATGGACGTGTCGACCGGTTTAAAGCACGCCTTGTTGCAAAGGGGTATACCCAACTCCATGGGATTGATTACCATGACACATTTTCTCCGGTACTAAGATTACTATTGTCCGTTGTTTGCTTAGTGTTGCTGCCATTTGTAATTGGTCTCTTTATCAAATGGACATTACAAATGCTTTTCTCCAAGGGGATCTCGACGAGGAAATTTACATGGTCTTGCTTGAGGGTCTTCGAAGTCTACGGGGGGATTCTACTAGCCTTCCAAGTGAGGGGGAGATAGTGTGCCGGCTAACAAAGTCTTTATATGGTCTCAAGCAAGCTTCGAGACAATGGAACATGAAGTTTGCTCAACATATGAGGCTCGCTGGTTTTAAACAATCACTACATGATAATTCCTTATTTGTGAAACATGAACATGACTTAATAACCATTTTATTGGTCTATGTTGATGATATAGTTATAACTGGGAATCATGAGCCCTCAATCTCGAGTTTAAAAGAGTATTTGCATTCGAAAATAAAGATAAAAGACTTTGGAACCTTAAAGTATTTTCTGGGAACTGAAGTTGCTCGGTTGAAGGATGAAATCTATTTGAATCAAAGGAAATATGCTTTGGAACTCATTTCGGAAGCAGCGCTTGCTGGTGCAAAGTTTTTTGACACGCCTATGGAGTAAAATCTGAAGCTGACTACAAAAGAATATGATGACAGCATTGGACAGAAGAGTTCACTTGATCCCCTGCTCGATGATCCTTGTTCTTACCGTAGATTGATTGGGAGGTTGATATATCTTAGAGTCACACACCCAGACATATGTTTTACAGTACAGTTGCTGAGTCAATTCATGCATAATCCAAAAACATCTCACATGGAAGCGGCTGTAAGAGTTTTAAAGTATTTGAAGGTTACACCAGGACATGGAATCTTGCTTTCTTCATAGAGTTAACTCTCATTGACATCATTTTGTGATTCTGATTGGGGCACATGTCCTATGAGCAGAAGGTCGGTAACTGGTTATTGTGTTAAGTTGGGTGAATCTCTGATATCTTGGAAAATCAAGAAACAATCCACGGTTTTTCAAGATCCTCGGCAGAGACCGAGTACAAGGCAAATGGCAAACACAACTCGTGAATTGGTTTGGATTGTTGAGATTTTAAGAGACACGGGAATGAAATTGAAGTTGCCAGTGAAGATGTATTGTGACAACATGGCAACATTACATATTGCAGCTAACCCATTATATCACGAAAGAACAGAGCATATAGAAATCGTTTGTCATCTAGTTCGAGAGAAGATTCGGGACAAGCTAATCGAGACGTTGTACATACCTACAGATCAACAACTAGCAGACTTGATCACAAAAGCGTTGAGCAAGAGCCAACATCGATATCTGTCATGCAAGCTCGAAATACTTGATCTATTCCATGCTTGAGGGTGAGTGTTAAAACATGTTTTACCATATAGCAATTTTTAGTTCAAAAGTCAGATAGTATAAATAGGCAAGTTAGGAGTTTTGTACAGCAACTTTAAGATATTTTCAAATAATAATTTTTCATTCCATTCTCGGGAAGTTGGGAGCTCCATTTCTCAATAATTACCAGATACCTCACTTGAGACCTGCCTAGTACAAGAGGGTCTAGATTATCCAGAAACCGAAGGGCTGTCAACCGTCCTTATGGTGGAGTATTGTCTGGTGGTGCTGTGAGGGAAAGGTAGGTTTTTGTTTTTCCATTCTTTGACCCTTCCATGCATTATATTACAATGACAGCGATCCACTAAAACAATTTTTAATTTTTGTTGTGGTTCTATAGTTAGAGGATCGTAAGAGCTTTCTTGGTGGAGTAGCAAAAGATCGTGAAGAAGGTTTTGAAGATACAGAAGGCGAAGGAAAAGCTTGCATCCAAGACCTGAAGTTTCCACTTGGGGCTGCGATCATTTTTTGACGCTTTTAGCCAAAGGAGTTGTGGAATTGTTTTGTATTGTACGTGAGGTTGAAACTTTATATTTGTATGTTCAGATTCTTTGAGATACAACTCTTTGTTTTTTGGGGCTTTGTCTTCAATTTTATCAAAGACATGTTAAAAGAGCGTTCTTTGGAGATGGGGCCAAAAAATTTACATACAAGATTTCTGAAAGGCCACTAAATGATTTTTTAATTAAAATAATTTTTTTAAATCGAGATCTTTTCTCTCACATTATATGGAGCTACAGCTGCCTCGTGAATTTCAAATTTGTGTGTGCTATATCAGACATCTGAAAGAAACTTGTCAAAAATAATTTGTGAGACTTATACGTCATTCAGATTTCAGTTGTTTTACACATTACAAGGTAACAGTACCCAAAAAAAAATGGGGAAAACCAAAAAATAAATAGATTTGGAAACAAATGAAAGAACCATGTACTACCACGAATCAACCCTTACAATTGTTGGTAGAATAATTAGCCGAGAACTCACTAGGACAAGGGGAAGAATCCCACAGAAAATCAGACCTCCATGCATCACCTAAACTCGATGGAAAACTACAACCAAATCCCATATTCACATCAAATTGTTCCACATTTTGCACCAACCCTTCACCTTGGCCAAGATTTCCTTGTGAAATGTCCTCGGAAAACACGGGTGAGATGCGGTGGCACTGCTCACTCAACGCACTAAGATCCGTCTTATCTGAGCCTGTATCGAAACATTCAAACATGGATCTCGAGATATTCTCCAGCGGCAAGGAATTTGAAATGTCATTAATCGGTATATTGTGAGACCGGGTAGGATGTATCTCCATGGGAAATTGATGATACTTGAGTTGGTTTGTGTTTCATTTGATCATAAACTAGTTTGCATGGTTGAGGAAGAGAGAAACTAGCAACGGATAACTGTTGAATGTCACTGCCGGAGAAACCAAATCCTACGGATGAATATTTTGTTTCATCTGAACATGTCACATTGCTGGAACTGAACTGAATCTTGTTTACAAGACAAGGGTTTTTATCCGACACTGGAGACACCCAAGAATTAGAGATAGCCCTTTGTGTATTCGAGTTAGCTTTCTTGAAAATCCGACATATCGCCCACGCTTCCTGAAAAGACAAAAAAACACACGTACATCACAATTTTTTATCATTATAGTCGTAAGAAAAAGATGAACATTAGGTACAAAGTTTATGGTTCTTACATTTGTGGGAATATTTAATTTGTCCAAATATCTTGTGGATAAAGCTGAGTCTGAGACCGAGGGTAACCGAAACTCATGCATCATCCAGTCAGTTTTTAACCCTTTAGCCGCCCTGCCTTTGTAGAAGACGAGGGATTTTTTTAAGCCGATGCATTTCGATCCTTCGGAGGAGTAGATTGGCCTGTCTGTGCCCGTGGCTTTCCAAAATCCAGCGCCGGTTACACGGTTAGGACGCGAGCTGTTCCTGTATTTTCTGTCCCTTGGACAGTAGAAATACCACTCTTTTTCTCCGGTCGCCGCCAGCTCTATACACACACAATATTCTTACTTAAATCAAATCTAAAGTCAAATTAAAGTCGTAGCACATGCAGATAAGAGATATATATCAAGGGTGTGGTCATGTATTTCTCGAACTTACTTGGAAGATCCCATGGATCATATTTATAGATATCGAGTTGCCTTATAAGCTCGATCGAGAGCGGTTTCTGTTGAATCTTCTTTCTCAGATAAAACCCTACAAGTTCTTCATCAGTTGGATGAAACCTGAACCCTGGCAGCAAAAAATCATCCACTTCCCCGTTTCTCTCCTCCATGTTCTTCACAGAATCGTGTAATATGTAGGATTTAAAGCAAATTTACAGAAAAAGAATCTTAAAAATTACTTGAATATACAATTTAAACCTATTACCAAATGCACGAGTATTATGCAGTATATGAAGCCCTGGCTTGCATCCCAAGAACCGAAGGATCAGCCGCCATTTCTGGTGAGTTTAAGGAGCTTATGTTTTCTAAAATAGCTTAACTAATTTATAAGCTTAGAAATTATTAGATTCAATCCCTTAAGAACAAGTACCAAGAAAATCACAAGTCAAGAAAATATATTTATTTCACTTATATATATGGGACTCTTGCTAAATTGACTCTTATTTAGTAAGTTTATAAGTTGGGGAATTTTACTGGCTTGCACAACTCCTAATTTATGTATATGGGTCAGATGAAAATAGAAACCGGGGAACCCAAAAATCCGATCCGATCCGGTTAGACCTGGTTGAACTAGTTTTTCTAAATAATACCTTGTTAAAATATAGCATTCTAAGTCCAAATCTTGGAATCTGAAGGACATTAAAATCAGCCATCATGCATGGAGATTAGAATGCAATAATATTGGTTTCAACATGTCAAAGTTTGAGTTTAAACCAAGAGTCTTATTAAATAATTTTTAAAGTCAAGACAAAGCAAGCTTCTTAACATGTGGTTTAATTTAATATTGGACATCGGCATTTCAAATTTTGTATGAAAAAGTGGACCAAAACCAACTCCCAATGCAAAAGATCAAAACTATATTCAATTATTAATTCACTAATTAAATTCCCATGAAACTATAGTTTAATCCAGAATATAATTAATATTTAGTGGAGTCAGTGTCTCTCAGGATCCTCAAATGCCTCTTCTATTCCATTCCCAAGCTTCTATTCCACTGACTTGTCAGATTTAAGTAATATTTATTTGAAATAAATTAATAATTGATGAAAGATATATTTTTATTAATCTAGCTAGCGTTGGCCAGAAATAATTTCTGAAGGGAATAATATGAACCATATATCATTAATACATTTCTATAATACTAATATATTTTTTGGGTTATTTTCTTTTTTGTGGTCACATTATTTTGGGTCTACTCTCACATAAGAATAAATTAGTTCAACATTATTTTTAGTAAAATTTTATTTTGACCTTGTTTGGTAAGGAATGTGACCTGTTAATTTTTGTCTTTTATCCATTGAAACATCAAAATAAAAATAAAAAATCTTAAAATATGTTTAAAATATTTAGTCCTCATAAATCTTACGTTTATTCTTGTAACAAAAATAAACCAATTTGCTGATGATTCCATTGACAACAAGGTCACAAGCTTGCGACGAGATATCAGGTTCGAGACATAATTGTAACAAATCTCATACTCTTAACCTCAAATTAAAAAATAAATTAAAAAAATTCAACAACATTATCATAAATCTAATTATGACATGCATGTTAAAAGGGTATATCTGTTGCACTCGAAAAAATAATGTAGGACGGCTTGCACTAATGCACTGCCCGAAACTCTAAAATTTTGCAAAAGAAAATTAACCATTTTATGAATTAATTATTAATAATTAATAAATGAAAAGTTCCTGAAATCACATAGTTAAGAATTTTAGGAGAAGGGCACAACTAGGAACTGATCAAAATGGCGATATAATATCTCTTATCGAGTGATTTTTTTTTTATATTTAAGTGTTAATTCAACTCCTTCGGTTCAAGGGGTGGCATGTTATAGGTGCTTTTGAAATACGAAACTCGCCGTCCCCTTTCTGGGATGGAAAACCACGAATCTTGTCGTGAAATGTATCATGAAAATCGACTGAGATATCAAACACAATGGATCTTTTTTCCTGAAAGTGTTAACAATATCATAGATAAGAAAACCTTCATTTCATACAAGTTATTCCTAAAAAAAATGAGGAATAACTCTAGTTTGTCCGATTACATACAATTATCAATTTCAAATTGTACCTAAATATTATTTTCCAAGGTATCTCCACACGTATTTGAATATATCTAGTATTTTGTAGCCTGTTTTCAAATCTCACGAGGCTTGGATTTCCTCAAATCTTCTTGCTTGTCGGAAAGATACTATGCAAATTTCCTAAATCCCCTCTCTCAAAGTTCGATTAATTAATATAATTAACCAAGCAGTATTTAATTTAGTTATCGTACCAAAGATTTCCCTAAATTGAATGCATGCGGGGCCGGGGTTTCACGAGTCAAATGCAAAGTTTTGGACTAATTGAAGCCTTTGAAATCTCTTAATCTTTGACCTTGGGTTTGCAATTCCCAGACGTGCAATGTGAAAAACTGTCCCCAAATTCCTTCCATTGTTAGCTCTAGCTAATTATAAATGGAAAAATAATATTTTTGGTTATGTGAATTGTATATTTTTCACTATTTTTTTTTTATCGGTCAATTCATAATTTTAATCAATAGAGTCCTCTTCACTAGAATGCTGATGTGATATCGTAAAATGATTTTGTGGCACCGAAAAATGCTTATGTGACACCGAAATATGCTCACATGATATAAAAAAATGTTGACGTTTTCGGTGTCACGTCATCACTTCAACGAAAAAGAACTAAAAATGAGAGAAAGTGCAAGTTAGTGAACTATGATCGTGAATTGATCGGTAACAGCACAACAAATTAAAATTAATGTGTAAGTTATATGACAAAAAAAATGTTATTTTCCCAATTATAAATCAATAGATACATATTGTGTAGGTAAATATTTTCAAAATTTAGTTTGTGTGTGATATTTTACCGTTTTATTAAATTTTCCATAATTATTATGCCAAACTAGTCACAATCGCATTAGAAATAAGCATAGGCGAGGGGATCACCCAGCCTTCGATACCAGACAAAGAACTAGCCGCTCTAACTAACTTGTGGACGACGTGATTCACTGATCTTTTAACGAAAACAAAAGAGCATGATTGTAAATCCAATGCAAGAATTTTACACTCTACAACAATCAATCCTAGGCTAAACAAATTTGGAGTCGGATCCTGTAGAACTTTATAACCAAA
Source organism: Primulina tabacum (assembly GCF_025594145.1). NCBI lineage: Eukaryota > Viridiplantae > Streptophyta > Magnoliopsida > Lamiales > Gesneriaceae > Primulina > Primulina tabacum. The sequence goes on along the minus strand of NC_134553.1, from coordinate 46,672,607 downwards.
AGAGCATCGGTGAAACAAAGCTGAAGCCTTGGAGGTTCAGGAAACCCTAGCTTAGTTAAAATTAAATCTCAGCATCTTTCAACTGAGAAGGAAAAAAAAAATTGTTTAACCTACGCACCGAAATGTGGCAGCTACAAGTTTCATTGTCATATATTAGAATATAGATTATGTTTTTTTCTGTATATTACTCTACATTTCTGATTTATTATAATATTGTATAAATGGTATAGATTAGCTGTATGGTACATACATATGTTGTAATAATTCACCAAATTTTTTTAAAAAATATTTATAACAAAAACCAAAGTCTATAATTAGCCTAAAGAACCTGAACAAGCTGTGAATAATTTTGTACTGTGGAAGAAATAAATAATTTAGGAATATATTATATATGTAAGATTTATTAAATGAATTAATTAATGAAATTGAATAAGGGCTGATTCACCAACATAGAATTTTATCACAAGGTTTTACTAAAAAAACAAGCATAAATAATTAGCGACTGTTAAATAATTGGTCGATAATTAAATAGAGATCGAGAGACTCTATTTAGCGACCACGGCATAATTTTCAGTCCTCATAAGAAATTATTTCTTAAAACATATATGAGTATAAACCGAAATAAATATAATTATTGGAGACCAACATAAATAATCTCTCTAATTAGCGACCACATATAAACATTTAAGTCGCTAATGATTTTTGCAAAGAAATTATTATGTTGCATTTGGATGGATGAATTTGAGGCTAGAGATTTCAAAACCATAATTAAAAATTCATTGATTTGTTTGACAAAATCCACTCGACAATATATTTCAAATTCCAACTAGTTTTTTTTAGTAATTCAATGTGAATTCCATATTCACTCCAATATGAAGTCATTTCAATTTCATGCTTCAAATACCCTCTCAAATCCAAATTAAACAATAGTGTTTAATTTGGTCGGTAATTTAGACCAAATTAATTTTGGTCGCTTATTATCTCTCTAAATTCCGGGGATTTTCCGGTTAATTATATGGTATGTATTTTCAGAAAATGAGAGATAGTTTGTTACAATTAAGTATCAGACCGGAGATCTCAAGTAATTAAAACTTGAGACCTATAGCTCTAAATAAGTCATTGGAAAATAGTATACATTTTCTGAGTTTATAAATTGAACTCATTCACACATTGTTAATAACTTAATATATAATCATATGCTATGATGCAAGGATACGAGTACAACATAAAAATGGTATTTAGGTGTATTATTATTATTATTATAAAAAATTAAATTAATATTTGTTACTACATCATTTTTACGTAAACTTCAATTCCAATGGTCCCAAGATTTTGTTTGATAATAATATTATTTTCACATTATTTGAATCGATATTTTATTCCATGGCTTCAGTCTATATTTTTCTCCTCTAGTGCGGTGAAATATACACTAGAATATTTTTTTGATTTCTATGTGAAAAGACCCGATCAATGTGCGATGATTCGATAGGAAAATGGACATACATTACTTATGCATATACAAATATCAAATTGAACGAGGGATTATTTTTTTATTGCAAATACCATATATATATATATGTGTGTGGGCGCCTGTTTTTTATGTCTTGACCCTTCTAAAGTCCATTCTCCCCTCATTTCCTTTAATTTATCTAAACACAATTTCAAGATTTTCAATGATGACTCGTCTCATGCCATGGAACATGTGCCACGCCTGCATGACTGCATAATGGGTCTCTATAGCAACTACTTCGTATTCGTCCTCGTTTTACGAAAATAATTAACCCAAGTTGCTATAGAAGTCCATTGTAAGCCTATTATAAACTCATTTTAAATCTTTAATTTTTACCATATGAGACAAGCGGTATTAAAATCACCCCTCTTTAAGAACGCGACATCCTCGTCGCGCCCTGACCTCTCGATCCACCACCACCGATAATCTAGATGTGGCTCCTACAGGTTCAAGAGGTGGCTCCCGTCATGTAGCAATTTGCCTCGCAAGTACAAGAGCTGGCTCTCATGCACGTAGCACTTTGCCACGCATAACACTTATTTTTTGGTGTTCCTTGTCGGTGACCGGCTCTGATACTATTCTGTCACGCTCCGAACCCGGGCACACGCTTACGTGACTGCACAATGAAGCCATATAACAAATAGTTCGTATTTGTCATCGCTTTACGAAAGTGATTAACCCAAATTGCTATAGAAGTCCATTATAAGCCCATTATAAACTCATTTTAAATATTTAATTTTTACCATGTGGAACAATGGTATCACAACTCGCTCATGAAACAACATTTTCTTTTTCATGTATATATATATGGTACTTGAGGGATTCGATTTCCACCATTTTTCAAATCTTTTACTAATGTGCTTTTGTTTTTATACTTTTAAAATTATACAATAGACATGTGACGTCTAGTTCGACAGGTTTTTATATGCATGAAATGGAAACGGTTCTAATTTTTTTTTATATTAATTGATCTTTAGTTTTGAAAAGAAAAAAAGACAAAAAAAATGCATCTAGTTAACAATGTCTATAATCCAAAAATAATTATAATTTACACATATTTGTACACTCTTCCCTCAAGGGTACTTGTGTGTGTGTGTGTCTGTGTATAGGTACTTGTAGGTGTGTGTGTGTATATACAAACACACATACAAGTGATGTGGTTCAAATTAAGCCAAAGTTCCCTGCCCACACCAATTCCCATTTCGCATATTTCGATTCTCTCCTCATATCTACATAAAAAATTCTCTAGTATTAATTTCTATTTCATAATTTTTTTCCTCCAAATCAAGTTCACTATATGAGTACTTCACAAAGTAGCGACAAGTTCCGGGACAGTTCCTTTTCCTCGTACTTAGATGGAGTTGAGGAAACCTTTGAGCTCGAATTACGATCTTCCAAACATGATCCTGCTTATCTCGGAAAGCATAGGACGACGGAAGATCGAGAAATCGACGTTTTTGATGCGAAAAAATATTTCAATGAAGGCACGAATTATACCCCCATAGTTGATCGTAACAAAGGGTTGCAAGATCACCAGTCCAAGAAAGATGACCCCATAATTCAAGTATTGCCTGCAAAAGATTGGGATCAGATAGCGACCCCGAGTGTTCGATCCGAGTCAAGCTGGAACAGTGGAAGCGGCATGTTGCATAGTGTTCCGAGGAACCAGAAGCCCAAAAAGTTTAAAAGAAAGGGCTTTCTTGCCAACATTGGCTGCAACTGTTCTTGTAGTGACAAGAATTCTGTCGAAATCGGAGATTTTGATCGAGATAACTGTTCCACTAAGAGTGGTAATATTCTGGTTAAAACCAGTGATCCTTCGGTTAAGAAACCCCCGTCGGAACATGATACGAGAGCGAAGTTTATTGATTCGGAAATGAAAGAGGGCCGTTTTAGCTTCCCCGTGTTCAATTCCAAGAATGGAGATCATGCATCAAGAACGCAAATACAAGCCGAACAAGAGGATGCCACTAAGCGAAAGTCATTGGATGTATTCGGATCCCCCATCCTTGAAAAGGGCAAGAACCGCCTGAGCCTGGACAAGAAGCTATCAATGTTGACTTGGGATGCACTTGTTCCAGGAGTAACTGATCAAGAAATAAAGATCCCTCCAATTTGCAGTGATTTGAATAACGATGGCGACAGCGATGCAAGCTCCGATTTATTCGAAATCGAAAGCCTGTCGAAAGGTAATTCTTTTCTCTCCAGGCAGGCATCAGATGGCCTGTCAGGCTGTGTAACACCTCGAAATTGTTATGCGCCAAGTGAAGCCAGTATAGAGTGGAGTGTTGTTACGGCCAGCGCGGCAGATTTCTCCATCTTCTCGGATTTCGAAGAGCTGAGATCCACCACCACCACCACCACCACCACCACTTCCACTGTCACCACTACCCCAAATCCTCAAAAACCAGGCCTGAATCCAAGAAACAGCACACTCAAAGAACTGTCGAAACGGCGTACGGGTATTCTTTCAGGCTGTAAAAGTGAGAAAGCAGTCAGAGTTTCCGGAAACGCACATAAATCACATGAGAAGGAGTTATCAAACACAAGAAATCTCCCAAAATCGGACACGCTTGCACAGAGTAAGGTTCCAGGATTTGAACCAAGAAAAAGACAGCAATCTTTAGAACGTCTGTTGTACACTTACTAAACTGTCATGTTCATGTTCCACGTTGTCAGTTTTTGACCAAATTATTGAGTGAAAATAATACGGTAAATGGGAAGAATAAATGTGTTTATCAAAGCTCATATTTATTCAAACGACAGAAATTGATGTCCAATCTTTTGGGTATACCTGTTTGGCTGATACAGTTAATAGTATTGAGTACAAGGCTCCGAGTTGATTGATTTTACCCATCTTTTTAGCTGATTCAGTCGCGAAGCACATGCAGCCGTTGCACCATGACGAACTTAAATACAATGAAAATATTAATCGTAAATTTGTAACTAATGCATATATATATTTTTTCATAAATTATTCAATGAAAAATATTATTTCACAGTTCATCTATCATTTCAAACAATTGTTTTTTGTTTGATTTTGAATCATTCGATATTTTGTTTATATTTTTTTCATGCTTATTTGTTCGATTAAATTCATGAATCTCATCGTCATATCTGATTTTCATGTTTTTTCATCGTCGAATTTGATGTTATTCTCTTTGATACTTGTTTTATTTTTTTCGTATGGTTTTTTTACTTTATTTATTTGAGTTGTTCATATTTCGGATCTTACTACATTGTATTCCATATTCTTTTTTTTAAGTCTCACTTGATTTTTCCACATCTTTGACAATCATTGATAACACATCATTGTTCTTAGTAAATAATTTTGTAGTTTGAAATTAAACTTGTGATATCTTTTTTGTTCTCTAACGTTCTCTTTATATTACATATATATTTTCCTTGTTAATGAACTAAACTCATATTTAAATAAGTTTTCGAAGATTATTTTTATTTTGAAATAATTTTATTCTTTATGAGACGGACGTTTAATTTGATTTATGAGAGGAGATAAACTATGCATATGAGAGGAGATAAACTGAAAATGGGATGTTCTTTGCTTAATTTGAATTGAAGAAAAGCGATTGTTTTTTGCTTAATTTTACAAGTGACACCCAAATTCACTAGTAATAGTGAGAAAATGGGATGCATTCAGTCACATTCAATACCAAACGTATTAATGGCATGGTCCCTCCATGTAAGTGGACAGCCATGGTACCAGGATGGCAATTTGCCCTCCTCTTTATCTGATGTCTTGGGAAGGTAAATAAAATCATTCTACATAATATTATAAAAATAAATCTCTTGTTAGACGTTCTCACGAATTTTTATCTATGAGACGGATCAATCCTACCGATATTCACAATAAAAAGTAATACTCTTAGCATAAAAAGTAATATTTTTTCATGGATGACTCAAATAAAATATCAATCTCATAAAATACGACCTGTGAGACCATCTCTCACACAAATTTTTGTCGTATTATAATCATTGTAATTAAAGACATTATGGCTGCGGTCGGATCCATCCAACATTTGAGTTGGATCGGAGGACAAGATTTGTTTTGAGAAAGAATGCGTGGATGCGTTTCAAATTAGAGTACTCATATTGGGAAATATTTAATTAGCATTAGTTATGTTAGCTTAGGACGGATTTTTTTTAATAAAAAAAAACAGATTCGAACTTATGAACTCTGTATTGAAGGAGATTTTTAAAGGAATAATGTATTCTACAGATGCTTCGGTTGTATGGACAGATCTGAAGGAACAATTTGATAAGATAAACGGTTCCAGAATTTTTTCTCTTCATCGCGATATAGGTTGCTTAGTTCGAGGCAATAACACCATCTCAAGCTATTATTGTAAATTGAAGCGATTATGGGATGAGTATTCTTCATTAGTAACACTGCCTTCATGTGAGTGTGCTACGGCCAGAAAATACGTGGAACATGATCAACAACAGCGTCTACTTCAGTTCTTGGTGGGGTTGAATGAGAGCTACGTGAACATTAGGAGTCAGATCCTCATGATGAATCCCCTGCCTACAGTTGGTCAGGCATTCTCCATGCTCTCACAAGAAGAATCGCATCGATCACTTTCTTCGATTGAAGTTCCAACTTCAGTGTTTTACTCTATTCAAAATAAGGATAAGAGTACAGATCACAAGAGAGAGATGAAGTGTGATCATTGTCACTGGACTAGGACATACAATAGACTACTGCTTTCGACTTCATGGTTATCCACAGGGGCATAAATTGTATAAACCATCATAAGGAAAAGCTTACAATAAGAAATTTGGCAAGGACTTTCCGAAGAACAAAAAGGTTCAGCGAGAAGTCAATTTAGTGGATGATGGGTCTGTTGAAACACCCCAAACAAACACAACAAATGGATCTCAAATTTTCACAGCTGCACAATATGCAGAGATTCTGAAACTACTTGGAAATTCCAATCTTCAATCAACCACAGCTCCAATAGTGAATATGGCAGGTAACAATTCACATTGTGCTTCGCATACATGGATTGTAGACACCGGGGCGAATGAGCACATGGTTGGAGACCCATCCTTGCTACAAAGTTCGAAGTCTATAGCAGATTCCACTAAATTTGTGAGGATGCCGAATGGTAGTAAAACATATATAAGCAAGATAGGGACGGTACCTATAACAAATGCTATTACACTCGAGAATGTGCTATATATTCCCAATTTTCGATTCAATCTCTTATCCATTTCCAAATTCACCAAGAGTCATCACTGTTTTGTCACTTTTTATCCACTTTTCTGTTTGTTTCAGGACCTCAAGACTGGAAAGATAATGGGGATTGGTAGAGAAGAGGGTGGTCTCTATCACTTTGCTCCAAATGATTTTTCAACATTACAACCAAATTCTTGCCTTTTTGAAACAAGATGTAATACTTTGACAGTAGACGAACCTTGGGTTTCTCATTCTTCTATCAACTTTTATGAATGGAATAAACGTTTGGGTCATGTTAGGATTATTTTGTCCGACAGATATCGAAAATAATAAAAATATCAGAATAGAATTAACAAATAATAAATTTGTGTTTTATCAGAATTAAATGTTGTGCCAGATGTTACAACATCTCGGACAACATCTATATGCAGCGGAAAATTAACTTTTATAACACAAATTGATTTGAAATAACTAGATGGACGAGATTAAATATGCACAAGTATAAATACTTGTGCGGTGCCTTATGGCAAAAATTAATCACTAGAAAAACCAAATCGTTTACACAAAAACCTATCACTAGTGATTCTCACTAAAATCAATTTCCTCAACACGTTGAGAAAACAAATGCTTTCTAAAACAAATAACCAGAATAAAACTAAAACAAGAAAGCAAAAGCGTGATCCAAAAACTTTAAACAACAAAACCCGATCTCCAACCAACATCGTTACAGATGTTGTCTGTAGATGTTGGCAACATTCAGAGCAACACGTAAACCAGCACTCTTCAAAACAGCAACGTCTTTGTAGAATTATTTGTCTCTAAAATCTCGACGTGCAAAAGTGCATCAGTTATGCATTCATGAAAACCTCCAAGCGAAGAGTGAAAAACACACGATCAATAGATCGAAAAAGCTCCTACGAAAATCTCTCCTTCACGAAAAAAAACTCTTCCACGAAAAACACTCTCACGAAAACTCACACAAAAAATCTCCACGAAAAATTCCTCCAAGTAAACTCTTATCTCCCCTTTTTTATTAAATCTCCGTCGCCCCCTATCACCTCACGTTGATCACCTCTTATGTATAGCTTTCATCTCTCCTAGAGTTTATCTTCCATAAAGAAATCTATAAGATATGGTAAACAAGAATTCTATTAGAAACAAAGCAATAATACCATATCATGTAAATCATTATCATAAATATTATATCTAGAATATATTTATCACAAAGATAATATCTAGAAAGGTTAAACCCAATATTCCACATAATCTTATCATATCACAATAAAATCTTAACATAATTATCTAGAAAGGCAAAACCATAATTAAATATTATACTCAATCAAATCAACAAGGAAACATAATATTAGGGAAATAAATCAATAAGATATATCAATTAAAATTAGGAATAAATATTTCCCTTCAGGTCATATGTCTTTTTCGAGAATGAAATTACTGTCATTTGTGTCCAGTATTGATACGTTCCCACATTGTTCTGTTTGCCCTATGTCAAAACAGCCTAGGGTGAGTTTACCTTCTGAGAGTCACACTAAGACTTCTCGGGTGTTTGAGTTAGTACATATGGATATATGGGGTCCATTCCACACTCCCACGTACAATGGAGAAAAGTACTTCTTGACCATTGTAGATGAGTTTTCTCGAGGTACATGGGTGTTCCTTATGCATTCAAAGCTAGATACACTTGGTATGATTTGGATTTTTCTTGCCATGAATGATACTCAGTTTTCGACCAAAATCAAAGTAATCAGAACAGACAATGCAACAGATTTCTTTAATTCTGGTTGCAACACTCTTTTTCAATCTCTTGGCATAATCCATCAAAGTTCTTGTCCGTACACTCCCCAACAAAATGGATTGGTTGAAAGAAAACATAGACACATACTTAATGTAGCAAGATCATTAAGATTTAAGTCCTATATTCCATTAAGATATTGGGGGGATTGTGTGTTGACAGCAGTGTATTTGGTTAATAGAACTCCTACAGCTGTTTTGGGAAATAAGACTCCTTTTGAGATACTCTTCCATAAAACCCCTGCTTTTGATCATCTTCGAACATTTGGTTGCTTGTGTTATACTTCCATTTTACCAGTTGGGCACAAATTTTCTCCTAGAGCTGCTCGTTGTGCATTCTTGGGATATTCTACCGTACAAAAAGGGTACAAGGTCTTAGATTTGCATTCCAAAAGGGTGTTTGTTTCTAAAGATGTAACCTTCCATGAGAACATATTTCCTTTTGTGACTGAACCTTGTCAAGTTTCTGATAACATCCCATGTACCACTCCTTTTATGGACAATGCTTCCCCATTCATTAACATTGAGGCTGTTGAGTCACCTCTCGTCACTCATCCTGAAGCTTCAGTGAATCCACCGCTGCGAAGATCTTCTAGAACCATTGTTCCTCCTATTTGGTTAAAGGACTCACTTGTTCTAATCCGTCTAAAACCAATTCAGCCACTTGTTCTTATCCTATATCTAAGTACCTTACATATTCCAATTTTTCTTCATCATACCAAGACTATCTTGCTGCTATGTCTTCAATAACAGAGCCAAGTTCTTACCATGAGGTTCTCACAGATTCTAGGTGGCAGGATGCTATGAACTTGGAATTGGCAGCATCGGAGAGTAATCATACTTGGGATGTGGTTGAATTACCACCAGCTGTCAAGCCTATTGGATGTCGATGGGTTTACAAGATTAAACTTAAGTCTGATGGGACAGTGGATCGATTCAAGGCGAGACTCGTGGCTAATGGTTATACACAGAAACCAGGAGTCGACTTTCATGATACTTTTTCCCCAACGGCGAAGATTGTGACTATTAGGTGTCTATTGAAAGTTGCAGCTGTCAATCGCTGGCCATTGTTGCAAATGGATGTCACTAATGCTTTCTTACAAGGAGTAATTCGAAATGTATTCAGAAACTTCAGAGTTTTTTGCACTCCAAGTTGCAGATTAAAGACCTTGGGAGTCTAAGATATTTTTTAGGGATTGAAGTTGCGAGATCTAAAGAGGGAATTTACTTGAATCAACGCAAGTATGCGCTGGAATTGATTGCAGAGACTGGCGTAGTAGGAGCTCGGCCATTTGACACACCAATGGAACAGAATAAGAAGTTCACAACCCATGAGCTGGATGTTATCATGCATAAGTCTGATCATAGTGGCTCTAAGGATGATTTGTTGAAAGATGCAAATGCATATAAACGATTAGTGGGCCGTTTGTTGTATTTGACAATCACGCGGCCAGACATATGTTATGCAGTGCAACACTTGACCCAATTTATGCATTCACCAAAGCAGTAGCATATGGATGCAGCCATTCGTATAGTTCGATACCTCAAGGGATCACCTGGTTTGGGTATCATGCTGTCTGTGAACAAGTGTTCTTCTCTTTCTGCTTATTGTGACTCGGATTGGGCTTCATGCCCAATGACTCGTCGTTCCATCACAGGATATTGTGTTAAATTAGGAGACTCCCTGTTATCTTGGAAAACCAAGAAACAACACACTGTTTCCAGGTCCTCCTCAGAAGCCGAGTATCGTGCGATGGCTTCCACAACCTGTGAAGTAGTATGGATTTCTGGTTTATTGGCAGACATGGGTCTCAAGTTGACAGCTCCAACGACTTTGTTTTGTGACAACACTGCGGCTATAAATATTGCAGCTAATCCCATGTACCATGAAGGCACGAAACATATAGAAATCGATTGTCATTTAGTGCGTGAGCAAGTTAAGGATGGAACTATAACTACTGCGCATATCTCCACCACTGAATAGTTGGGTGATATCTTTACTAAAGCTTTAGGGAGTTCTCAATATTCTTATCTGCTCTCCAAAGTTGGTGTTCGTGATTTACATCAACCTTGTCGCAACCGTTAAAGTGCCTTCTAATGTGCCTTATGTGCTTTCTTTTCTTCCAAGGTTGCCATGCTGTTTTGGGTTGCAACCTTGAAGGGGGAGTGTTGAGTATAATAGAGCTTAAGTATATTTGAGCATAGTAGAAAACGTGTTTGTTGTCTTAGCGCTTCTTCCATTTATAATGGTCTATAAATAGTGGTTGAATAGTTATCCAATGTAATTTTCCTTTTTAATTCAATAAAACGGATCTTCAGATTTTGGCTCCAAATATAACTTCAACATGAAAGCATCGACGCATATTGCACCCGAACTTGTACCAGATCCACCTTCGAATTAAGGTAAATCCCGGAGTTTTAGGGGAAGAACATGCTTAGACATCGATGCTTCCTTGATTATATTATCGAGATATTATAAGTAAATAATTTTTTTGTGGGAACTTCATGCAAAATGTATTTTGTGGATGTTTTTTTTCATGTGCATTTGGTTGTTCTAATTTTACAATATCATAAGGTTGTTTACGTGGATTGTGATTAATTCTATTTTGTAGCAAGTATCAAATTTGGTTAGAATGGAAATCCTAGTTGTGGCAAGTAGTAAATATAATAAGTCTAAAACTTGTGTGAGAATGTCTTACGGGTCGTATTTTGTAAGACAGATATCTTATTTGGATCATCCATAAAAAAGTATTACTTTTTATGCAAAGAATATTTTTTTTGATCAGTAGGGTTGACCCATCTCAAAGATAAAGATTCGTGAGACCGTCTCACAAGAGACCTACTCCTATAATAATTGTGTTCTTGATATTTTTTTCCATCAATTATTTTTGCATGTTTGATGGTTTCGACGAGGCTTTAATATCTAACATTATAAATATATAAAAAAGGTTTTTTTTATTGTCAACAAAATTAATAAAAAAACTTTGGTTTTTTTTAATAAAGTTAATAGAGTAACGAACGTTTGATAATGATGAATAATTTGTTTATCTCAACCAACTCTTGCACAAAATATATTGTGATTTACTTTATTAACGTAATTTTCAATTTATAATGTTAATTCGATGTTTTACTTGGTTCTATCATACAAAAATAATATGAGTAGGTCTTTTGTGAGATAGTCTCATGAATATTTATCTGTGAGACGGGTCAACCCTATCAATATTTAAAATAAAAAATTATATTTTTTAATGAATGACTCAAATAAAAAATTCGTCTCATAAAATACGACCTGTGAGACCTTTTCATATAAGTTTTTATCAATTAATATTATAAAACATGAATAATAATCGATTTATCAAAAGGATAATTAATTCGAATACTTAGCCAAGAAAAAAAATGGATACCGACACTCGTGTTAGCTGCAGCCTATAAATGATTCAGAAATCAAATACAGCTACGGCCGATAGCCCAAATCTGAATTATATCTGAACAAAAATTCAGAAGATGACAGCTTGCTAGCAAATACAATAAAAATCTAAAGGGAAACTCATTGAATATTTCAATTCAAGAATCCTCTTGGAAATGACTAAACAAATAATGTGCAATAAATTCGCGAGTAAATTGTAACAGCTCAGACTCTGAAACTACAGGCAGTGAAAAACATTTTGAATCTCCAGCTTACCTAATCCGTCAATCACACAGATGTTGGTAACGCAACTGAATAAATATTGTGTTTATTTATCACGAATTTATATTAATGACAGACGAGTCAACTCAATTCATATTCAGAATAAAAAATAATATTTTTAAATTAAAATTAAAATTAATATTTTTTATTGATCGAATCGAATGAAAAATTCTTATAAAAAAATTGACTCGTGAGATGATCTCATCGGAGTTTTTGTATATTTTATTTTGGGATTTATTCCAGACATATAGTTAATGCTTTCGTGTCCAAAATAATTCATTTCAAGAGTTTCGAGCTGAGTTTCAAGCGTTCGAACTCGAATGTGAAAGCCGAAAAGAATTCGACTTAAATTAATGGGATAATTGCATGCACTACGTAGTTAAATACCAGTATTACTGAAAACTTCTCATGGAATAAAACAGATTTATCAACTACTCGTGTTTTCAAATCTTGAGCAAACATACCCTTTAAAAACACGTATGAACAAATTACGTTGTGTGTTCAAAATTAAAAAACATAAAGAGAGAATATATATTTTTTCATAAAAGGTTATATCAATCTTAAGATTTCACAATGATATTGTATGCATGGAATTGATCCTAAATTAATTAAATTGTATTCCAACACATCGGCAACGTCCATCAATTTATTAAAACAGAAGAATAGATAGAAGTCAAGTTGAGTTGAATGAGGATTTAAATAGGCATAAGGTCATCTTCAACCCATAAATCTACTTTGGTGCCGTTTCTGCACCAAATATAACATTCATATCCAACTCATTTACTTCAAATCTTACACTAAAAAGTATATTCCTAGAATATTCTTTTTGTTTACTATTTATTTATAAATTTAATAATATAATTATAATTAATGTTAATATTAGTATTATAATTATAATTTTATCTAATTATTAAAATAATATAATAAATATTATACTATTATTTAAATATATCTAATTATTAAATTAATATAATAATATAATATTATTATATAAATAATATTTATAATTAAACAAAACAAAAAAAATTAAAAAAAGAAAAGAAAAATGCTTTGCGCCAAACAATTTGGCGCAGAGGAAATGGAGCTGCGCTATTTTGCAAAATAGCGTAGCGCAGCTTCATTGGAGATGAAGCCTAACTGATCCAAGGGAAGACGAAATCTCAGAAAAATAAAAGATGACAAAGAAAAGCGCATGAGATAATGATATGAAGGTCCGCAATGTGATTAGTCAAACGTCAATATATATTCTGCATGGATGTAATGGATGAGGTCCACTATCCCTGGTTGATTGTTAATCCTGACCAAATAACTAATGAGTTGGGGCCTCGTATAATTAATGGGATTGTGAAGTAGTTCAACTATCGATCAGTTACAAGTATGGGCCAAATAAACTAATTTTAATGGCAGAAAACAGCACATAACCACCAACATTTACTTACACGAGACATTCTTTTGAAATGATTGAAGTTTTGATAAGATTGAAACTTGTATCTAACTCAACTCCAAAAGGCTAGCTTAAGAGGGAATGATTGTCTAAGTCTATATATGCAACTTCATATATTTTATCCAACTGATGTGGGACAACTATCACACTCTCATCATGCCCAGGAATGAACATCTAGAGCGTAAAGTTTACAAATGACCCAAATATCGGTAGAACAGGTGGTCAACTATGGACAGTCCAACACATAACGGAGGAACATGGACTCTATTACCATGATAAGATTGTAACTTGAACTTAACTCAACTCCAAAAATTAGGGGTCTTTTAACTGTTTAGGGTAAGATATATAACAATTTCATAAAATAAAGTAAAAAAAAAACAGTTTCTTGAAGTAATGTTTCAAACTTCTTCAAGAGGCGTGACTTGGAAGTTTTTTTAAATGCAAGCCACCCAAATGAGATGGTGTGACTTACATAATATATATTTTTTTAATACAAGTCATGCCAAATGAGATGGCGTGACTTGCATAATATTTTTTTTAAAAAGAGCAAGTTATATGGCGTGACTTGATAGACATATATTTCTTTTCTTTGATTAAAAAAACGTTAAAAAAATTTTAATTTAATTATTTAAATGAAATATATTTGTATCGTTGATCGATGCAATGTAAAAAAAATGGTCAAAGGCTACAAAGCTATGTGATATTTCTTTATTGATAATTGGATGGTAGTGAGAGGCTGCAAAGCCATGTGCTCTATCTGTTTTGGAAGCATCCGTCTACTTTGCCTATATAATACGAAGAGTTGTGTTTTAATTTTTTCTCATTTTCATCTCGAGTAAGTTTTCTTAATTTTTTTTATGTAATTTGTTTATTGGATTGACTCAAATTTTGAGTTGATTTTAATTTTTTTTGCAGGTAAATTTTGATTCAACCGTCAATATAAAGTATGTATATTAATATAATTATTTATGTTAAGTATTAAATTTATAGAAAAAATTATTATTTATGTTAAAATATAATTTATATGTTATGTTGATTTAAATTTTTTTTTGCAATTATAATTATTATTTGTTTTCGTAATTATTATTAATTTTTATAAAGATATTTTAAAACATTTATTATGATAAGCTTATCATTATTATTGTTATTTGTTTAGGAAATATTTAAAATTTAATCTAATGAGATGTCTGGTCGTCTGGACTTACTTAATATATTTTTTAAAGCAAGTCACGCCAATTAATTGGGCGTGACTTGCTTAATTTTTTTTAAAAAATATATATAAAAGCAAGTCACGCAAAAAAAATTAAGCAAGTCACGTCCAATTAATTGGTGTGACTTGCTTAAATTTTTTTTTTTAAAAAAAAACAAGTCACGCCAATTGAATAGGCGTGACTTTATTACTTTTTTTTAGAAAAAATTTGTGACTTTTGTTGTTGAGCAACCATCTTACGTAAAGAATGACATGTAGTTTTATTAATTATTGACATATGGTTGTTTGAATTTTTTATTTTACAAAAAAGACGTTAAAAAATTTTTTATTGTAATTATGGTGTTAGATTGTTATGATTTTTTTAATTATTTTTTAAAAAATAGATTCTTATTAATTATTGACATATGTTTGATTATAATTTTTTTTAACTTGAATAATTATTTTTTTTTAAAATACGCTATCCGCTAGTTATGAGTCACGATAATGTTATATGTTTATTTTGTTAGTTATTGTTAATTTTTATAATGTTTTTATAATCATATGTTATGATAAAACTAATTTTAAATATAATATATTTTGTTTTTATATTTTTGTCAACTTGTTTGTCTTAAAAAAACGGTGACTTTTGTCATTTTTTTAAAAAAAATAATAAGAAAAAGTAAATTCTTAAATATTTTAATAAAATACATTCTCCAATCGTTATTATTAACTACACTAATGTTAGATTCAATAATTTTTTAAGATAGATTCGAAAATTTAAATTTGTGTACGTATTTAAATTTTTATTATTAAAATAACTTGGTATTTCCAAAACTCGTAGATTGTAAAAATATTATTTTTAGTGTATTTATTATTTTTACTTATAGTTAATGTTTTATATTATAATTCTTTTGATAATTGATATTGTAGTTGTTTTTTTTACAATATGGTGATAGATGATAATAATAACAATAATAATATATTATTCTTATTATTGATTATAGGATGTCGTTACATGCTTGACCTGTTGATCCTACTGTTCTTTATCAGCAACAAATACATATATCTAATTTTATTACGCCTAACAACTTGGATAACACCCTAAGAGTGCGTCGATCAGATAATTTAATTTGAGAATTGTGGAAGTGGTATACTACACCATCGTGTCCGATCATGTCTAAAAGAAATGGGCTTTTACGGAACCCTCTTATGTGGTGATTGTGTTTATGATAATCATTTGATACCCGCTCTTGTGAAACGATGGCGCCGAGAAACTCATGCTTTCCACCTGCGAGTTGGCGAGACCACAATCACGCTACAAGATGTTGAGTTAATTTGGGGGCTAAATGTTGATGGTGATCCTATCATCGGGACTGGTGTATCTTGCAAGTTTAGTGTATGGCAGGTTTATTGTTATGATTGGTTAGGTTTAATGCCACTTCAGGCAGACTTCAGATCCAATAGTTTAAAGTTGACTACTCTGTACTTACACTGTACACAAATAGTAATTGATGAAAACAGTACAAACATAGAAGTGGTACAATACTCCCGATGTGTTGCGATGTTGATTATCGGTGGTTGTATGTTACCTGATTCTGAAGGTTGTGCGGTTAAACTGTTGTACTTGCATTTTCTGTAAGATATGCATGTCTATTATGTCAAGAACAACATATATCAATCATATCTGATTCTGGCAGTATCATAATTTCAAATCATATCAAAACGTAATAAAACTTACGTCTAGTTGAGGCCCTCGTCGATAGAAACACGGTACTGAAGTCGGATTGAAGTTCGGACGGACGGATTGTTCGTAAATTAAAATCTATTGTCAAGAACTTAATTCTTTCCCGGGAGTATTTCGTTCCTCTTTCTCGTTCCTTTT
This sequence comes from Primulina tabacum, assembly GCF_025594145.1. Lineage (NCBI taxonomy): Eukaryota > Viridiplantae > Streptophyta > Magnoliopsida > Lamiales > Gesneriaceae > Primulina > Primulina tabacum. Next base: position 46,655,888 of record NC_134553.1, on the reverse strand, counting down.
GCAGCAAACGAAGACAAGTTCATATATATATTGCATGATAAAGGGCAAGTGGCTCTTTCTTTGTTCAACACGTCTCGCGCATATGCGCGACCTCAACTGGCGCATATGCGCGAGACCTACTGGTCTCCGCGATAAGCTTCTCGGCAGCTCGCGCATATGCGCGCACCACTTCCGCGCATATGCGCGAGGTTTTCTGGACATGGCATTTAGCTTCTGCACAGCCCGCGCATATGCGCGCACACTCCTCGCGCATATGTGCGAGGTCTTCTGCCACTGTCGCGCATATGCGCGGCTCCTTGTCGCGCGTATGCGCGAGGTGTTCTATCCTCGCACATATTTCGTGTTTTCTTCCATCTTTTCGGTCTGAGCCGTTCCGTCTATAAGCACATCAATTTATCCACAAATCATTTCAGATTACAATAATCAAAATCTCGGGCCTTACAGATATGCATGCATATGATCACCAGTGTCAATATGAGATGAAACAATATCAACAAATGTGGCATTTTCATCTTCATGCTCATCTTCATCTGTTTCACTTGCAGTTGTATCAGGTTCAGTAAATATTTCGGTGGCGTGAAGGTGAACATCTAATGACAACTCACGTGATCTTTGTTCACCAGGTATGACAGGTGTCATTACATGACCCGATCCACTAGGATGCACACTCGGTGAACAATCGAAACCTGCATGATTTGTTTCAACCGAGTACCATCCTTTTGCACCAGAATCCCATCCTCGTGTGGAAATCTGCGAGTTAACATTTTCTTCTACGGTGCCAGTAATATATCGATCTGATCCCCCAGTCCAATCATCCGAATTAAATTGATTTTCATCTATTGGTTTGAAAAAAACATCAGCGGAAGTACTAGCTTCATCATTAAATCTCATCGAATTGAACCCTTCAGTTATACATGGAATGTATGATTCAGGAACCTCAACATGTACATTATGCTCGATGAAATCCGTTTCAATATACAATTCAATACATCACATTTCGTTAATAGAATCCAGCACAAACTATATATTGTTGTCATCATTGATGTCAAGATGCACTTCTACGCAATGTGACTTATCCATGTAGGAATATTTTGTTGACAATTTTAAGTTAAATTTTGATTTTTCAATATTGTCAGACGGTACACTACTTCCTTCAATTCATGAAAATTAATAGATCTTGGTATTCGTGTTGCCCTCAACGCAGTGGTACTATAGTTTACAGTGTGATGTCCTATAATAACTTTACCACCTACGAATAAAAACACTGGCACACTGTTCATTCCTATAAAATAAAATTCAATAGGTCACACAGAACAAAAAGATGATAACAAATTTTTATATTACAATTGAATAATAAAATCATTTAGACGTACACTTTTTTAATAACCATTTTTTTATTATAATAATACTAATAATAATATTTATATTAATTTTGTACAATAAATAAACGGTCATATTAAATACGAATAAAATTAATAATAAAATCATATTATTTATTTTTATTCAATAAAGTAAGAACAAAAAAATATATTTATAATAATAGATTTTTTATTATTTGTGCAAAATAAATTAACTATAATACTTAATTTTTTTATAACATGTCTAAATAAAACAACAACAACAACAATAATAATTACAATTATAATAATTATTGTTACTCTGAAATAAAAAATCTTATTTTTTATTTGTATCTTACAAGTTAATAATAATAAAATAATAAGTTTTCATAATATGCTTATGAAATAAATTAATAATAAAATAAATTAATTATGCAAATTATTTTGTGTACAATACGTTAAGAACAAAAATATAATATTTATAATAATAATTTTATATCACTTGTATAAAATAAATTAACTGTAATTCTTAATTTTTTATCTGATACCTATATAAAACAACAACATCAATAATAATATAAATATAAGTATTATTATTATTATTTTCTAAAAAAAACGTTGATTAGTATTCTAAATTACCAAAATTGTATTTCTTAGTTATATCATCTTATAAGTCAATAATACTACAAATAATAATTTTTATAATAATAATTTTTCATACTACGCATGTCAAATAAATTAATAAGAAATAAAATTAACTGTAATATTTATTTGTATTTAAGTAGTTAAGAACAAAATTAACAATAATCAAAACTTTATCTGCAACAAAATAATCACAAATAAATAATTTATCAATTTCAATCAAGCTACAAAATTTAATTTAGAGTATAAGTACATCGTATATGGAAGTATAAACTGATATTGAGTAGCTTCAACAATTAAGTATATTCAACACTGAAAGAAAATGTATCACTTCAATTGGCCGAAACAATTTGAAGAACATTTCAAAAAATTTCAGACAAACGAAGAATGATGATAACAAATGTTCTCTATACGTTCATCAATTTTATAAGCAAATTTTCAATATTCGGTCAAAAACACGTCATTTAACAGGACGTGTTAATTGATTTGAACTGATACATCTCATCACTCTGTCACCGCAAATTATTCTGTGATGCTCGTGACATCCCATCACTCTGCTACCACAATTCTAATTATTAATTAAAAAAAAACAAAACAAAATCAAGTCACACCGATCCAAAATGGCGTGACTTGAAATTTTAAAAAATCAAGTCACGCCATCTTGGATGGCGGGACTTTTTGATCTAAAAACTTTCACGTCATCTTAATTGACGTGATACGGTATATTATTAATCTTCCTCCGCATGCGTTATTATTCAATTTATTTTTTTTTTCGCGATCAACAGGTGAAAAAGCTAAAAAACTAGCTCAAGAAGGGAGGCAATTCCCATGTATTTTATCCGATCGACGTGGGATAACAAGTTTCATCCAAACGACTATCAACAACTATGTGTCGAAAATTGGCGCTTGAACTGTTATTTTACTTAAAAGATTTGCATTATACCCTTTATAATGCTCCAAAACAAGCGGCTACAGAAATATAATCACTCTGCTATAGATGAACAGTTACATTTATACCAGTTAGATGGACTCACCAAGTTCGACTCTTCAGACCCACAAATCCATCTTCCAAGCTGTGCATATCATTCATAGCTCCATTTTGTTTCAATCATCATCTCTTTCTTTCTGCGAAATTTTATTATGAAACTTCATGTTCGCACAGTTAAGCCTGAAGGTTCATTTATTCTCAGGGCTCATACACCAATGTCAAATTTATTTTCAATGGAGTCGATTTTACGCCACGTGATCAACTGAGCTTTGTATATACTTCACGAAGCTGTTTCATCACAGATACCCTAAAATTAAAGCGAAGTTCGTGTGATCTGTACTTTCGATGTACCTTAACAAAAAGATCAAATATCCACTGTTTAAACGTAAATTTGTACCCGTATCCTCCATTTTGAAGTTACTATTAATTCTTCATCTCTTGGAGCAAAGAATGGGTGGATCTGGATTGTATTCTGCAAATTATTCATCAAGCTATCTAAGAATACAAATGTTGTTCTAGTGGACCTTCTTGATTTTTTTCCCATAGTACGAGGATTTCAAGTCTTGCCACTATATTTGTATGTGTTAGATGAGTCTTACCCCGAGTTTTGAATGTGTAAAGGAAGTGGGAGATGACTTTGATTTTGTAATAACCATTATCTGATTAATTTGACTGATTAGTATTTACCATTTCACTTCTGCTACTTTGGTCAAATATATTTACAGCATTTCTAAGGTCACTCCATTCTAGCACCATTTGATGGTGGGCACCAACATGGCTCTCGATCTTTTTCCTTCAAGAGGAAGCCACCCCTGCGCCAGGAGTTACTTCAAATATTAGTTAAATTTAAAGTATATTTTCGCATTATTTTAATTTGTATAAATAGGTGTCATATAGCACTAATAAATTTATAAATTATAATATTAGAAATTTAAGTATATCAATTAATTTATATTCAAATGCAAGAATTCTTGAAAATAAAATAATAAGAACCAAAATAACTCAAAACTACTTTTTGCAAAATAAGGCATCAACAAAGCTGACAGCAATTGAAATTAACTCAAAAACAAATGTATTCAGCAGAAATAAACAATGAGAAATAGGGGGAAAACTGTAAATATAAGTTACAATTCAACAGTACAAAATAACCTGGAAAACACCCTTCTTCAGGCGAGATACCGGTACAATCGTCTATCCACAGTATCCCTCTCAAGAAAATCCCGCTCAATAAGGGACTCAATCCGTTTCTTGATCTCCCCAGGATTAGCAAGAAACCGCGATTGTAGTTGTTTTGTAACCTCGGCGATGATATTATTGTGATCTAAAACCCTTCTTGCTTTCATAATTCTCACTATTGCAGCCTCAATCTGTGGTTTTCTGTCCTCTTCAACCCTCTGTCGAGTCTCTTGTTTTTCAGGCTCGGATTCCTTTTGTGCTACCACGGTTCCAATCTTCACCTTACGAAGCTTGCTAGTAAACTTGTCATTAACAGAAAATACATCGTCTTCTCCTATATCCCTGCTCATGGGGTCTTTCCGAAGGACGTTTTTACCTTTCACACAAGCTAAGGACTGGAGGCATCTTTTCAAATCAGAAGAGGAAATCTCAGTTGCCTGCTCAATCTCTCTATATGTAAGAGTATCAGCATTGTTAAACAGCATTAGAACACACATTTGATAAGTCGAAACATTCAGCTCATATTTCTGGCCATTTCCAAAGGTTGCTCTGAGATCAGCAGTGCCCATATTTGTTTGCCAGGATAATCTCCGGCCAGTATGGGTTCCGAGGTAATATGACCGAAATTTCTCACACAAAGCCAACATTTCAGCTGGTAGGTTGCAGGTAATGCTGGATTGGGTGGGCCATGATCCAGTAGTCAAAACCTGGACCACCAGTGTAGGGCTGTTCCCTAACTCAGAACCGCAGGCTGTGTAGAACCCCTGCATTGTGTCTTGAGATGTCTTCATGTCTGTGAACATCCCTTCTAATTTCGAAGTAAACTGATAGCCACATTCAGTCTTCAGTTTAACAATCAAACTTCTCTCAGCATCATCAGATACTGTTTTCCCTGATAAGAGACGCTTTGCCAGATGTTGTTTGTAGTACTTCTCAAACACATCTTTTTCCTGGAGGTAGCGGAACAACATCATCACCTTGTCAAGAATAATCTCGATGTCCTCCTCTTTCACTCCCTTCAGTCCTTTACGGAGTTTATCATCGACAAACAATGAAATATACTCAGGAGAACGGGGATTCAAGTTGATAAAATATTCAAAAGAAGAACTCAAGGCATTTTGGAAGGTCTTGTCATTGCCAAAGGCCATGCTTATGATCTTATCATACTTGTCCCTTTTCTCAAGGAGTAAGTCAACAAAATCAACTGGATTCTTTGATTTCTCAGGGTCGCTGACAAGTTGTTTGCCAGTGTCTCTAATGTGAGATGTCATTACATCTCTAATTGTAGAGAGACCATTATTAACTCGACGAAATAAGCTGTACATCCTTCCCAAGTCCTCAAACTTATTATCACAAAGCATATTTACTAAACCTGAATTTTCCATGTGAACTAGTCTAAGCATGTGATTGGCAATCATCTCTTTCTCTACAACATTAGTGATTTGGGCTTCACTATTTGCGTCCAAGTAGTGGGATACCCTCTCAATTTCTTCATTTAAACGCCTTTCAGCTTTCTTTAGGTAGTCCCCGCAATCACTGCACTCGATAAACTCCTGAGATTCTGCTCTGTAGAAATCAGCTGAAACTTCAAGAAATGGTTTCTCAAAATCTTCTTGGTAGACTGAAGGTCCCAAATCCATAAGCATTTTGATTATGTTTCTCATAAGTCCTCTGTTGATAACTTCACCTGTGCGTTCCCTGAATATTAATTCAAGAAGTGTGTTCAAAAGCCTCGTTCTTATTTTACTCGAGTGAATTACATTGTCTCTCCAAATATTGAGTCCTAGTTCATGAACAGAAGTTCTCTGGGTATTAGGGATGAAAGTTCTATCCATGTACATCAATATATCCCGAATCATCTGCAGTGCTTTATTATGATCACTCCATTTTGTATTAAGTTCCTCCAGGAATGATCCACCCTGGGCAGCCTCGATACATTTGGACATCGTTTGAAGATGGAATGTCATTGTTGACACGAGTCCTGAATAAAGAAAATCCCCGAATTTATGCAATACCATATTGTAAGCATTTCTGCATTAAAAAAAAAAGTGAGATAACAGCTCATTTTTAGGTACAGAAAAGAATTGAACACTTGGTAGGAAACGAAAATGAAAGGAATACGTCTAAAAACAAGCCAAACCTGATTTTTTTTATTTTCTAATTCTTTTAGTAACAATATCCACCCATGAAACGACAATTTCCTCTTTTCGACATTTATTAAGTTTATATCTCTCTGATTTCTACAGTACCATCTCATCCAAAGATAAATTGTAAGTCAGGTAGTGCACTTGCTGAATTTCAGCAAAAACCTCAATTTCCTTTATTCTACATGTCATATTTGTGCTGTTCCAGAAAAAGGGAACATAAATATGATATCCGGCCAGGAGAAAAAACTAGAATCCCAACTCTCAAGTACATTAGGAATGATTGAGTTCAAACTGGCAGAGTGGCAATTTGAACAAGTAAATAACAACCACAGTTTACATATTTCTCAAATTCCTCAACTACCTCAGGTGAATCATAGAAATCTCAGAACCTACGACACCCAATCTTACGTGAGAACAACCACACATACTCCTCACTTTTGTTACCTATAGGCTGCAACAATATACCCATGTGAGGGCCCAAAAATTCTCAATATGAACTAAATCGATTTATCACTTGGATGGGACGTTAATAATTTAAATCTAACTATTTAGCAATCAGTAAAATGCTCGGAAATTTCGAAGTGTTGAGAATTGGGAAGCTCATCAAATGAATAATGAATAATTAGAGATATCGAGAAGTCAGGAAATCAACATGCATGCAAGGTCTATTTCCTAATGAAAAATAATTTAAGAGCCATACGAGCCCAATACTATTTGAAGTAGAGGAATCAGAAAAATAGCAGCAGCGTACAGCACAGACAAGAAACAGATCAGATTAGGTAAGCAAATTCAATTAAATAAGAATTCTGCAAGTTCAGAAATTCTTGAATTTTGATGCCTCTGAATCCTTTAATACAGGATTTTATTCTAATCAAAATAGGATTTCAATCACAATCAAAATAGGATTCCGTTCCAAACTAACACTAGATTCTGCAACTCTATTTTTAACTAGATATTATGTTACATGAATTCGAAATGACAATCATATTGGTTGTATATCAAATTCATCTCAACTACCATTACATTTAACTACACTAATAAATGATGTATTTAAAATTCATCAAAACAACCAAATAGATTTTAAATCATGGATTTGTTTCAAATACCTTCATCCAAATAAATCCTTGGATTATGCGTCTTAATAGGATCCTAGGTTGAACTAAAATCATATCGGTCGTGTAATTCACTAGTATGCAGTTCACAAGCTAGGAAAACAAATTTGACAAGTGACTCATGTAACATGCATTTCAGTATGATTGACAAATTCAGTAATCAATTAAGAAAGCAAGTTCAACTTAAATAAGAATCCCACATATTAGGAAATCTTTCAATTTGTATAGCTTTAAAATTCCTAAAATACAGAATTTCTTTCTTATAGAAATTAAGTCCGAGTTAACGTCGAACTCTACATCTCGACCTGCATCTCCATTCCAACTTGATATAAGACTATAAATTTATAAAATGAGGTTCTGGATTGAACTAATATCAGTCATATAATTCAATTATAAGAAGTTCATTAGCTAGGAAGAACAAAGTGCCAAGGATTTCATGTCCAGTATAGAAAAAAGAGAGTTAAGTTCACAAAATAATTAAGAACGAGATCACCCTAGCAACCTTTTGTAAATGTTTTTATGCAAATGCTTGAATCTCCAGAAGTAATATTTTGAAAATTTGAGTTTTTAACAACTGCAGCCACAGATGAAAGGTGTGTATTGGCACATAAACACTTGACAAATAATTTTAATCTTATTTTGAATAAAGTTTTAAATTTGACTGTTTTTGAGAACACAAAACTTGCAAGGCTCTCCACTACTAGGTAAGTTGAGCAGGTGGTTAAGGATGTCCTAACCCAACGGCCAGTTAATGCCTGTTGTAGACCTGGAACGAAGGAGTTAGTTCTGTCATGTGTAATTGGTTGACAGCAAGGTAAAATATATGCATAATTGTGATCCGTTGAAAAGGAGTCAATAATTAATATTATGCTATCAACGAGTATGACTAGGATAAGTAACCATGATGCAACCATTTGTTGATAAGTAAAATATTCACGGGTTACAATCATTAGTACCGCATATGCTCTATTTCTATTTGAATCAAGTTAGATTCGGTTTAAATTTAAACTAAATGTTTTTTTTTATCTCTCAGATTTCTCCCCTTAAATATGTATTATGTGTGTTTTCTTTTTGATAAAGCTACTTCTATTTGATACTTGTGATACCTGAAATATGCACTAATTGTTAAGGTAAGCTATCAGCAGGACTTAACCAGGTGGAAAATAAATAGGTACTCAAAACAAGTGCATGTTCCAGCATCAGTAACCAACTCCTTATCAACCTTGATTCCTTTCAATCTGAACAATAATTCAATCGATTCAATTCTAACAAGTAGGAAACAAGGGAGATAGAACCCTTGTATAAATTTCATCAGAATACTGCCTGTGAAGCTTATGAAAGGAACAAAATCCCTGTATAAAGTGTTTGTAGGACACGCAGTTGCTCAAAATGGTTTAAGCAAGCACCTCCCCAACTATGGTGATACATGTAAAATGTTTAATAAATTTAACCTCGGATTTCTACATGATGTATTTTGGGTCCAAATTTATAAAGTTACTTTTTTAACAGCAATCAGTGTAGACATTCTTAGGGGATATTCTCAGTCTTCTCTGTTCATCTGCCTATCTACTTTCCATATGGTGGGTAATCTACTCGATAATCGACTCTCCTTAAGTTGTCCTGATGAAAAGTTCTGTTAAACATAATAATTATGCCAACAGGGGCGAAATCGTGTTTTAAAATGCCAAATAAATGATAGTGTTTGTTTTTATTTTGAAGGATAAAAAATAAATTCCTAAAATGAAAACAAAGAACACCTAAGAATCTCACTAAATCAGGCACGGAACGGTTTTAATGATATTGGCAGATCATATGAACAAAGGGCCACATTTGGTCCTCACATCATACAAATCTAACAAATATGAAGCGGGGTATCATATTTTACAATAAGATAAACACGACAAAAGAACAAAACAAATATTCAAGATCATTATTCCCCAGTCATTTAAGACGCCATGAGAATCAAGATAATATACCTGCTCAGAAAAAAGATGGGTAAACACTATTTTTAATAAATTTCTGCTACTAGGAGACACAATGGCTGAAAGAAGAACTAACTCTCAAAATTTCAAATAAACTCCCACTTACTAAGTCGATTTCTTTTATCAGAAACGAAATTCAGTAAAGTGCACATATACACAATGAGGGATGCTATCAATCTTCAAAATTATAGTTCGATAACCCAATTAGAAGATGTAGTCTGAAGACAAACAAGTTACACAATTACAAGTCAATTTGTATTCCCTCAAAGATCCATTGTTACATTCTTTTCATAGCTCCATGTTTTTTTCCACTATCACCAAATTCCATCATGTTCCAATTTTTTTCACTTTTCCAAACGTATGATAATGTATAATAGGTTTCTCACAAGTACCGTAACATTTTTTGGCTATATTTAAATGAAACCAAATTCATTCAATATCCTATAACATATAGATGATGTGAATTTGAGTGATATGAAAATGTGATATCTAGATTTGCATTTCTTGAAAAGAACATACCAACTAGGAGGACCCATCATGTCACGTTTTTTTCATTGTGGAACATGATGAGTATTTAATTTATTAAGCGCCAAAATCCAAGTAAACACTCGCAACTTGATATGAACTAAGGTTTTATGAATTTGGGAATAGAGTTTATAAAATTGACTAGGAATAGTCATCACGCAGATAAGGAAAAGGTGTATGTCTATTGTTCTCACTGTAAGACGAACTCCCTATCAATCAACTACCTACATAGTAACAACGGACTTTACTGCCTCCTCTTTCGATTTCGAAAATGAATAGGTTTTTTTTTAACAGTCAATGGGGTGTTATGTCAGCAGATAAGTAGCATACTTTTGTATTAAGCAATATGTGAGTGCAAATCAACCAAAAAAATTTCCTGGTGATTATAGGTAACAGCATTAAAATCTGAAAAATTCAAAGCACATGACCATGATTCAGCTCGCAAACACATAATCATTTCAGTTGAGAGGCAATCAGATACAAAAAGATTTCATTGTGAGACCGTACCCCAAAAAAAGTTTTAAAAACAAACACAAAAAGCTTCAACAGCAAGCCCAAAACTTCAATATGAAGAAATAACAATTATCGCCCTGCAGGTAAAATAAAATTATAAATCTCATAGCGACTAGGTGATGTTGTAGAAAACGGATTAGCAAACATTAAAGCCGAATCAAACCCAATACAGACTTCAAATCACAAATTAATTGGAAAAAAATAATCAAAAAGATAATAATCCAAATAAACCTGTATAATTCTTCAAAGCTGAGTCCACTGGCGTTATGGTTATAAATTTCATTAATCGCGTGCTCTAAAATCTTCCAAGTCTTTTCTGCATACTTCGGATCTACAACCACCTTATGCTTAAACGCTTCAATCTGAAAATTCCTCTTCTTCTGCCCACTGCTCATCCTTTTGTTTTTTTTCCCTTATCCGCTGAAAAATAATGTTTTTTCTAAAAAAAAAACAGAAATTCAAATTCTCGAAATCCGAAATAAAGAACCAATCCACAAGCCAGATGTTGCAGGAAAAAATGAAAAATTAATAATTTCTGCTCAATTTTCAGCAGTTCGCGAAGAAGAATCGCGGTTTGAAATGGAGAAGGGAAATCTAGGAGAAGATTAAGCTGTACGTCAAGCTAATCCACCACGACAAGATTTGGTTTTTGATTGAGAAAAGCAAAGTAAAATGTTGGATTGTGGTTTGATGCAATGTTTTAGAGGGTTTTGCGGTTTTGTTCGGACAACGATGCTTTGTTTCGAATATTTTCCTAAATATGAATAAATAATAATAAAGGAAACTAAATTTATTTCAAATATTTTAATTAATAAATGAAATGAGTATTAGGGAGAAGTTTGGATAATCATATGATAAAGATTTAATCAGATATATTTTTAATATCAAATTAAATATTTTCATTTTTAAATATGTTAAGCTCTAGTACTATGATATGATTAAAAAAATATTGGAAAAAAAAAATCGGTGGAGCTAAAAGTAATAGTAATGTTTAAAAAGATAAATATTAGTTATTAGAAAATAAAATAAAAATTGTTATGTTTGGATAGTCAATGTGAAATTATATTTTATATGGATTCAAATATCATTATCATTATAAAAATAAAAATAAAATATTAATTCATAGCAGGCTTTATTCGATTATTTTGGGCCACTTGACTGAATTCATCGACACAAAAACTCATATAACTTGCAAGTTTTTCATTTTTAGTTACGTTATCGGTCAATTTATGATCTTGGTTTACTAATTTGCGCTTTTTGTTATAAATTTTTTCGTCGAAGTGCTAAAACGGCACAATAAATAATAATGTATCACCGGAAAATTGTTGATATGACAAACAAAATTGCCGACGTGTCTGATATTACGCTTTAAAATTAATTAACTAAGAAGTAAATTGACTGCTAACAAAAAAAATTAATTAACTAAGAAGTAAATTGACTGCTAACAAAAAAAATTAAAGACTTCACATTACGTAACCAAAATATAATTTATCCTCTATGGCTCAGTTTCAAGTCCCACATAAGCAATCCCTTGATAATTTATTTATCATATCTCATGTTTAATTATTCATATTATTTATCAATTTACTAATTATTTATCTTACATCAATCAAATCATTCGATTTTAAATTACAATATTATCATTAATAAATAATACTATTATGATGTGTTTGGTTTGGAGGATAGGATAATGAAATGATTAAGAGAGAAATGATAAAAAGAATGATTGAAGTGGAAATATAATATATAATGATAAAATAATATTATGTTTGGTATGATGGATAAGAATGTGATAATTAATAATTTTTTGATGAATTGACAAAACTGCTCTTCTAATTGTGTCGGTGGGGGGTGGTGGCGGGGGCGACGGTCGGCCGGAAGTGGCGGCGGCGGTCGGCCGGAGGTGGCGGTGGTCGGCCGGCTGGAAGTGGCGGCGGCGGTCGGCCGGAGGAGGCGGCGGCGGTCGGCCGGAGGAGGAGGCGGCGATCGGCCGGAAGTGGCGGCGGCGGTCGGCCGACGGCAGGGGTTGGCGGTGGGCGGTCAGTGGAAGGAAGTGGTGGCGAGTTTGAATTTAGAATAATGGTAAAATTGGAAAAATATGATGGATTAAGAGTGGCATAAATAATCCTAGGGGGTGAGGATGTATTATTTTAACCTACCTAATATAACATAATCATTTATAGGAGCGATAGACTTGGTTAAATAATCACTCGTACCAAACATGTGATTAGGTGGGTTAAAAAAAATAAACCCACCTAATCACCCTTACCAAACGCCCCCTTAGTACTTTATTTATTATTCAAAAGACAAAATGGTAATTTATGATATTATCTCAAATTTAATCAGTCAAATCGAATAAAATATTATTTATCAATAAAATCAAATAACAAATTAACCAAATTTTTATTTATTTTTTATTATATTAGAATATTAATTTACATATTATTATCTAATTTTTAACTTCAACGGTGTCTTAAATGTTTGTTCAAGAATTTTTCTATAACAACTTCCCCCCACTATCTCAAAGTAAAAAGATAATGCACGTATCGATGACTCATAGATGACATTAAGATCCTAAATTTAAAAGAGAGTTTTATGTTTGAAACGAAACTATAACACCTCCCAAAGCTCAAAAAAAATATTTGTAAGTGATCACCTCAGTTTCAATTAAATAGCTATTTTTTTTACGAATATAAAAATTCATGTGAACCTGTCTAACAAGTCAATTTTATGAGACACGTATTTTATTTGAGTCACCCATGAAAAAATATTATTTATTACGTCAAAAATATTATTTTTTATTGTAAATATGAGTATGATATATCCGTCTCACTAATAAAGATTCGTGAGACTGTTTTACAAGAGATATATGAAGATAAAACGAACTTCGAGCTGAGAATTAAATGGAGCCAGCTAACCAATAGACGGCCAGCCAATTTATGGGATCGACTAAGAACCAAAGATAACAAGGATTTTCTGGTGTTTTGGAAGTTTGAACAAAATTCTCTCATAATCAAGACTAAAAATTCTTAAATTTAGAGCTTCTTTAGAAATAGTACAGAAATTTTATTTTATTTCTAAACTTTGAAACACTTCAAATTCAAAAAAAAAAAACAAAAACAAAACAAAACAAAACTACTTCATACAAACAAACACATTCTGTCATTCAAATGGACTTAAATATGTGAGAGAAACAAAGCTAACACATAGGACTCTTTATTTTTTTTCCAGAACAAAACCCTCAAACATACTCCAACGACGGCAAATAAGCTAGATGGCTCTCATTTGACCGAGGCACTGGTCTTGAGAAACCGAGCCCCGAAATACTCGGCCAGTTTCTCCCGATCAGGCAGATGTTCTTTAACAAAGCTCGAGTTGAGGTAATCGTCCATCCATGCACACAAATTCGGGAACTTGTCGTTTGTTATGAGTTTGAGTCCCACCAATTCAGCGAAAATCATAGACCAATAGGCAATAAAGTTGACAGCGATATCCACAAGCCCGATGCTATCTCCACCGAAGAATTTCTTGCCTTTGAGCTCGTTGTCAAGAAATTTCAGCAATTCTTCCGCTTCTCCCTTGGCTTTCACTTGCTCCTCTCCTGCACTCCAACAAGCCGTCCACATTGCTGGCAAGCACTGAAACAAGAAATGTTTTACCAGTTTACATCTGTTAGCTTGCATGAGTTGCATCAAGTAAAGGAACTCCTGAAAATTTTGATTCATGATACATATAGAAGCAATGAGATTAAAAATAAAAAGAATGCACCTACCTTTTCATCAATAAATTTAGCCCAGAAATGCACTATGGCCCTGTCATAAGGATTTTTCGGCAAGATGGATGGCCCGTTTTTCTATGTCTCGTCTATATATTCAAGAATAACCAATGACTCGGCGATTGGCTTACCATTGTGCAGCAGCACAGGAACTTTCTTGTGCACTGGATTGTATTGGAGAAGCAAAGGGGACTTATTGATAAGATCTTCTTCTATGTATTCGTATACCACTCCTTTCAGTTTGAGCGCCATCTCGACTCTGCGGCTGAATGGGCTTTCCCAGGCACCAAATACCTTCACTTCCGCCATTATAATTCTTGGATTTTTGTATGATCGATTTCTGTGTAGTTTGCTCTTGTTGAGAGCTCTTTCTTATAGGAAAATTTGACTTGTCGGCTAAGAAAGTGCGAATAAAAAAATTGGTTAACTTCTTGTAGGAGCGGTGGTTGTTGTTGACCTTGAGAATGGAGAGACATGAAGGAGCTTGATAAGCTGGCGTGTGGCATGAGCTCAGCGCCATGCAGATTGGGCGTACCTTTGGACTCTTCTTGAAGAAACGGAACCGTACGCTTCGAGGAAGTTTCGAGAATATTCCAAGTTATTACAAGAAATATGACCGATATAAGTTTCACCATAACTCATGGATTTCTGTTTCAAAACATAATTACTAATGGATTACAATTACTTAGTATTTATTTTTCAAAAAAATTGCTATTTATAGAATTTTGGTCTTCTGATTCCCCAAATTTGGTCTTAATTTGATCTTGTTTTTGTTAGGTAACTTTGTGTTGATCACAACCCCCTGGATTTCCAAGTTATACAAGCAAGAAAGATAATATATCACAAGTCACAACGCAAAAGATTACGTAGTTCGGTCAATAGACCTACGTCCACGGGAGGAACAAAACCAATATTATTGATAACACTTTCGGTAGTACAAGATATGAGAGTTCTTTCTCCTGGAACACCAGTATTCTTCCTATCAATCAAGAATATACACTCTCCTTCCTTTTGCCACACTCGTGTATTCCTACTGGTTTAGAGATCAAAGAATGAATTGCATGTACTCTGTGTAATTCCCATTCACTCTTATATATATATGTGTAGCTCCTGCCTTTTAGCTTCCCGATCAGTCCTTGAGCTGGCCAACCGCTCCTCAACTGTCTTCTAACTTCCAGTAGCTGCACACACACACCTCACTAACGTTTTGGTGACACATGCATCCATCAATCTTAACCTTGTCTCCAAAACAGAAACTTTCCTGGTTGCTCCTCCTACATCTCCCTGAAGGGGAGATCACCTTCTTTCAGTCAAGTTTACCAAGTCAAGGCATTTCCTAAACTTGGTTTGAGGTAAAACTTTGGTTAGCATATCTGCAGGATTATCATCTGTGGATATCTTATGAACTTCAACATCCCCTTTTGATATTATATCTCTCACAAAATGTAACTTCACATCGATTTGCTTACACCTTTCATGAAACACTTGATGTTTTGTGAGGTGTATGGCACTTTGACTATCACAATTCACCACTACTTGCTCCTGCTTTATACCAATCTCTGCCACTATACCTTTGAGCCATATTGCTTCCTTAATAGCTTCTGTAAGAGCTATATATTCCGCTTCTGTAGTTGACAAAGCAACCACTGATTGTAGAGAGGCTTTCCAACTGATGGCAGTTCCAAATAGAGTGAAGACATACCCTGTTAATGACTTCCTCGTGTCCAGGTTCCCAGCATAATCTGAGTCCACAAAACCTTCAAGTGGCTGGTCTAATTGTACTTGTTTTTGAAACATCAGACCCAGTTTGATAGTTCCCTTTAAGTATCTCATGACCCACTTTAGTCTTTCCCAATGCATCTTCCCTGGATTAGCCATAAACCTCGATATTAGACTTATAGCATGTGAAAGATCTGGACGAGTACACACCATTCCATACATTATGCACCCTACACCATTTGCATAAGGTACACTTCTCATTATGCGATGTTCTTCTTTGTTTTCAAGAGATTGATTCCCGGATAGCTTAAAGTGTTGCCCTATTGGTGTAGAGACTTGTTTGGACTCGTGCATTCTAAACCTTTCCAATACCTTACTAATGTAGCTAGCTTGACTGAGAAACAAGACTTTCTCTCCTCTGTTCCTTATTATCTCCATACACAGAATTCTTTTGGCTTCCCCGAACTCCTTCATGTCAAACTTTGAATTCAAAAGCTTCTTGAGGACTTGGAGTTCCTTGGTGTTGGTGCTAGCAATTAGCATGTCATCAACGTATAGCAATAGGAAGGTAGTTGCTGTATCATTTAATCTTTTTATGTAGACACAGCTATCAAAGGAACTCCTAATGAAGTTTATTCTTATCATAAACTCATCAAATCTTTTATACCACTGTCGAGGAACTTTGTTTTAGCCCATAAAGAGATTTTCTTAGCAGACACACCTTATTGATGTTCCTTCCTTCAATAAAACCCTGAGGTTGTTCCATAAATATGGTTTCCTCAAGATCACCATGAAGGAAGGCAGTTTTTACATCAAGCTGCTCAAGTTCAAGATTAAACTAGGATACTAATGCCAACATCAACCTTATAGACGTGTGTTTAACAACTGGGAAGAAGATCTCATTAAAATCAACACCTTCGACTTGAGTAAAGCCTTTGGCGACTAATCTCGCCTTAAACTTTGGCCTTTTGTCTTCACTGTTGGTTTCCTTAATCTTATACACACATTTGCATCCCACCACCTTATGTCCTTGCGGTTTACTTACTAGCTGCCAAGTCTTATTTTTCATTAATGAATCAATTTCTTCGTTCATTGCTCTCAACCATTCATGCTTGAATTTCCCACTTACAGCCTCGTGATAGTTAGTAGGTTCTGAAAGTTCCACGCTTTCCGCTGTAACTAGTGCATAAGATACCATATCAGCTTGTGCACACCTTTGTGGTGGTCTCATAGTCCTTCTTTCTCTGTCTTTTGTCAGCATGTAAGTACTGGTATCCTCATTCCAGAGTGTTGCCATATCAGACTCCTCAATTTCATTAGTGGCTCTTGTTATAGCCTCCTCACTGTGATCTGGAGGTTCTTCTGAATCCTTCACCTCAATTTGTGAGCTGGTATCTGGAATATGACTTCCCTCATGGGTGTCCAACATCAGTCCATATCCCATTTTTGATTCTTCAAATGTGATATCCCTCGTGTTAAAACATCTTGGTCCAGTAGCTTCAAGATTCCATACTTTTTATCCTTTAATACCATCTGGATATCCTATGAAGATACACCTTACAGACCTTGGTTCAAGTTTATCTTGCTTTATATGAGCATAAACAAGACAACCAAAGACTCTTAAGTTCGAGTAATCTGATGGGGAACCACTCCAAAGTTCCATTGGAGTTTTGTAGCTCAATGCTGAAGAAGGGCATCTATTAATCAAGTATGTTGTTGTTACTACTGCCTCCCCCCAAAAAGATTTTGGCAGGTTTGCATTCAAAAGCATGCATCTTACTCTTTCAAGCCATGTGCGATTCATCCTCTCGGCTGTCCCGTTTTGTTGTGGTGTCCCCGGGACTGTCCTATGCCTTGTAATTCCCTTAGCCTTGCATAGTTGGTTGAACTGATCTGAGAGGTATTCAAGACCATTATCGGTCCTTAGATGTTTCAGTCTTTTGTTCAGCCTAGTTTCCATCAATTGCAGCCACTCCTTGAATTTTTTATAGGCTTCACCTTTGGATTTCAAAACATATACCCAAAGTCTTCTTGAGTAGTCATCTATAATGCTCATAAAGTACCTTCCTCCTCCATGTGTTGGAGTTCTTGCTGGTCCCCAGAGATCCGAGTGCGCATACTCAAAAGGTCCACTGGTTGTGTGTTTTCCAGTCTCAAACTGAACCTTTTTGGATTTACCAAGTATGCAGTATTCACATGTGTCTAAAGTTTTGATTGAGTCCCCACAGAGGAGGTTTTGCTTGGATAACTCATTCAATCCTCTTAGACCCACATGACCAAGCCTCATGTGCCACAATTCTGTTACATCTTCATTTCTTTGAACAACTGATGAAGATCCTATGACAGTATTTCCTTGTAGGATATATAATGAGTTTCTATTAATTGCTTTCATAACTACCAGTTGTCCCTTTGTGACCTTGATGGTTCCTGCATCAGACTTGAAAGAGTATCCGTTTGATTCAAGAGTTCCTAAATATATTAGATTTCTCTTGAGTTCTGGCACAAATCTTACTTTTTGTAGAACTCTATCCACCTCATTATACATCCTCAATCTTATTGACCCGATCCCTTTTACCTTGCAAGTCTTATTGTTTCCCAAAAGGACCATGCCTTCCTCTGAATCATTAAGATGTTCGAACCATGACTTTGTTGGGCACATATGGAATAAGCAACCGGAGTCTAAGATCCATTCATTCTCTGACTCTTGATTAGTGACAGCCAGTGCTTCTGCTTCTTGATAATTGTCTAATACCACTGCTGTCTCTCCTTCCCCCTTTGGTTTTTCATATGGTCTATGCTTTCTTTCAGGGCAATTTCTCTTGAAATGTCCTTCTTTATGGCAGTGGAAACACTTGTATTTTGCTTGACTTTTCAATCTTGATCTGTTCTTCGGATTAGGCTTGTAATTGCGCCTTTCTGGTCTTCCCCGGACATAGAGTCCTTCACCTTGGATCTCCTCATTAAGGAGTTTCCTCTGTAGTTCCTTGGCATTTAAAGCAGCTTGAACATCTTCCAGTGTGATTGATGACTCTCTTCCATACAGCATTGCATCCTTGAAGTTCTCAAAATTCTTTGGCAAGGCATTCAACAAGATCAAGGCCTTGTCTTCATCCTCTAGTTTAACTTCAAGGTTTTCGAGATCATCAAGAATCTTGGTGAACTCGTCGATTTGATCTCCAAGATTCTTGTCGTCCCTGATCTTGAAAGAGTAGAGTCTTTGTTTCATATGCAAGCGATTGGCCAGGGATTTTGTCATGTATAACTTCTCCAGTTTCAACCACATAGCGGCAGCAGTCCTTTCTTTGGCTACTTCTCTCAACGGTTTATCTCCGAGACACAGGATTATGGCACTCTGAGCTTTGGCAAGGGTTTAATCACCTACGGTGGCTGACATTTCTTCTTTTATCTTCAAGGCTTCACTCAACCCTTGCTGTACCAGAATAGCCTGCATCTTGATTCTCCACAGCGAGAAGTCGTTCTTGCCAGTGAACTTTTCTATATCGTATTTCATGGATCCCATTCTGCCGTAATTCTCGATTCGTCGTTTCTCGATTCCCACGGACGGCGCCACTTGTTAGGTAACTTTGTGTTGATCACGACCCCCTGGATTTCCAAGTTATACAAGCAAGAAAGATAATATATCACAAGTCACAACGCAAAAGATTACGTGGTTCGGTCAATAGACCTACGTCCACGGGAGGTACAAAACCAATATTATTGATAACACTTTCGGTAGTACAAGATATGAGAGTTCTTTCTCCTGGAACACCAGTATTCTTCCTATCAATCAATAATATACACTCTCCTTCCTTTTGCCACACTCGTGTATTCCTACTGGTTTAGAGATCAAAGAATGAATTGCATGTACTCTGTGTAATTCCCATTCACCCTTATATATATATGTGTAGCTCCTGCCTTTTAGCTTCCTGATCAGTCCTTGAGCTGGCCAACCGCTCCTCAACTGTCTTCTAACTTCCAGTAGCTGCACACACACACCTCACTAACGTTTTGGTGACACATGCATCCATCAGTTTTTGCACGTTTATGTTGATTCTGCTCGAGTGCTAACACGATGATGCTACATTGAAGTTATTTACTTTCAAGTTTCTTAACCTATTTAATGATTTTTATCTTATCTTATACATCGTTTTTCCAAAAAGATTGAGCTTATCGAAATGACTCAAAATAACGAACAACGAAACAATTCATACACTACTGATAAAGAACAATGAAAGTTAGTTGACCCTATCTACCAATCGATTTCAAAATAGCATGTACATTCAATTCAGTTAGTTTGACGAATAGTTTTCCTTATTGTTGCTCATAGTCAAAGGCAAAGGTCCGGAGCAGACCAAGTAGGCTAATTAATCAGCTGTCGGATTTTTAGGTCCTCTGGCAAGTCCTTGGAAGCTGCTGTCCAAGTCGATTTAGCTGAACCGAAGAAAAGACATAGGAGAAAACAAGAAGCATTTTTAGCGGCAATTGGTGAAGTCTTTTAACCACTTTCACTTTTATCATACATACGTCACTTAACGAACCTTAACCTATCTAAAACAAAGCAGCTTATTTGGGGTTTGGAGGATTTAGCTAACTTGAATTCTTTATCAGGACGGTCAATAATAATTTGTCGTTAACTTCCATTGATGAGACTTTTGATCAAATTACAACTGTTTCTGAGCCTCAAGAAGAAGAACTATTTGTCAAGGAATGTGATAAATAGCCTGGCAAAGGCATCTTCTATATGTTGTTTCACCACAAAGAATTATTTGATTCTTTTCTTTTCTACATAAATTTCCTTATTATGGAACATAATATAGCCTTTGGCTAGAAAAGCACAGCACGAAAATCATATTAAATACAAAAACATATATTAGAGGACCAAAATTATTTGTAGGCATACTTGTATGACGATTTTTGGATTTTTTTTCTTTTAGAATTTATATGTGCGTTACCGATAGATGTAGTTATGATAAATCGATGAATTAAACATATTATTACCCATGTATCACTGGACTAATGTTGGGTTATCAAAATGGTCGTATAGTTTAAATAGAAACGGACAAAAATATGTGAAACAAAACAAAGCCCAATTCGTGAAACATAGCAAATACAGGCGTGTCATTTTATTTTCCAAAACAGAAGGGTCAAAAGCATATCACAAGGATATAATATAATCAAGAAACCCAACTTGTAGCAACAATTCTAGTTTGCTCCCCATAACATAAACAACAGATGGCTCTGCTATCATTTAGCTGCACTGGTCCTCAGAAATTGGGTCCTGATATGCTCAGCCAATTTATCCCGATCAGGCAGATGTTCTTTAACAAAGCTCGAGTCCACGTACTCGTTGATCCATGCACAACAAATTCAGGAACTTGCAGTTTGTTGTGAGTAGAGTCCCACCAGTTCAGTGATAAGCATAAACCAATAGGCAATAAAATTGGCAGCGATATCGACCAGTCCTATGTTATCTCCCCCGAAGAATTTCTTGCCTTTTAGCTGGTTGTCAAGAAAATTAAGCACTTCTTCTGCTTCTTCCTATCCTTTCACTTGCTCCTCCCCTGCAGTCCAACAAGACTTCCAAAATGCTGGCATGCACAGCAACAAAGCATTTAACCAGTTTACTTCAGATTTGTTTTTGAATTAATCCAATCAACCAAATCGATTTTTTTTTCTTTCGAAAACTAGAAGAACAACTAACAAACATGCATACTAGTTATGTGGAGATTGATATGCTTTATATATCGAAAAACAAACTAGAAATGTGTGGATCCATGTGAGTGTGTGACAAGATATTTGGCTCTCTGTGAACTGTTAGATATACAGTAATCCCCCACTATAGCATCAAATGAACCATGTGAAGAACACGGTTGAATACGTCAGCTAAGATTTTCGTCATACCTACAGCAAATGTTACGAACAAAAACCGATCAAACAAAAAAAAAAGGTGCGGAACAGAAGAAATCAAGTAAAGTCGCGATCAGTTTGAGAACAAAAAAAGGAAGAGACGGCACTTTAAATTCAGAATAAAGTACTCGATACAACACGATAAGATTGTAGTGGAGTTAAACATGTGAAACACACAGCCTGATTCGTGAAACTTGAGAACACGATTTTTATTTTTTATACAAAACAAACGCCTCACACATTCCCACACGACAAAAATAAGAAAGAATCCCAACTTCTTGCAAGGTTTCTAGTTTACTCCCATAACATAAACAACAGATGATGGCTCTCATGATTTAGCTGCACTGGCCTCCAGAAACCGACCCCTGATAACCTCAGTCAATTGATCCCGATCAGGCAGATGTTCCTTAAAGCTCGAGTTGAACTCGTCGATCCACGCACACAAATTCGGGAACTTGTCGTTGTTCATGAGTTCGACTCCCACCACTTCAATAATAATTCCAAACCAAAAGGCAATAAAATTGCCAGCGATATCGGCCAGCGTAAAGCTATCTCCCCCAAAGAATTTCTTGCCTTTTAGCTCGTTATCAAGAAGTTGTAAGAACTCTTGTGCTTCTTCCTTGTCCTTCACGTGCTCCTCCCCTGGAATCCAACAAGCTTTCCACAACGTTGACACACCCTAAAACAAAAAAAATTAACCAGAAGGACCTCATGAGAACTTTGATTCATAAAGAAAAGAAGATTAAAAAAAAAGTAAATAAATGAGTACTTTCTCATCCAGGAATTTAGCCCAGAAACGCGCCATGGCTCTGTCATAAGGATTTTTCGGCATGATCGATGGCCCATGTTCCCAAGTGTCGTCAATATATTCAAGAATCACCAATGACTCCGCAATCGGCTTACCATTATGTAGCAGCACAGGAATTTTTTTGTAAACTGGATTATACTGAAGAAGCTGAGGGGACTTATTTCTTACATCTTCTTCTATGAATTCGTATTCCACTCCTTTCAGTTTCAGCGCCAATTCCACTCTATGGGTAAAGGGGCTTCCCCAGGCACCAAAAACCTTCACTTCCGCCATTATAATTCTGGGATTTTTTGGCTCGAGTTTTACTTTTTTTTCTGGTTTTCTTGGGAGGAAATTTGACTTGTCCGCAACGGAAGTGTGAATAAAATGGAACTCCACGAATTTTTAATTATGAAATAATGTTATCTGGTCAATTAACATAACAACGTAGCATTTACGCACGCGTTTCCCTTGTCTACTTCAATGATGAGCTAGCTATATTATATGGTCCAATCGTGTGTATTTGGTAAAATTTTTTTTTTTAAAAAAAATAAGATATGTATAGATTATTATCATTCAGTAACATAAATGCATGTTACACGGTTTAAAAGAGAGGTTAGATGTTAAATTTGTGTGTGACAGAAATGAATAATTCATTTATTCCCATCAATATAATCATGACTTGAGATATATAGCCAAATAGGGGTCGACTAAAAACTAAATATCACGAGGACTTTTGATTGTTTAAAGAAGTTTTTTTGAACTATTTTTTTCCCATAAATGATTCCCACCCTTTATTTTTATTTTTTAAAAAAAATTTGGTTAATATATTACCCACCCCATTTTTTAAATTTTAAAATTTTTTGTTTTATAAATTAATTAAAATTCTAGTGCAATAAAAAAATTAATTTATGAATACTCATTTCATTCCACAAGTTATTTCATTCATTCAAATTTCAAACACATTATACTACATCATAAATCACTCAAAATCGTCTCTCTACCAATTTCATTTTTAATAATTATTTCTTGAATATTATTTCTTTGTCTGAAATTGATGAAAATAACAAATGCTTTTTTAATGACTTTCGGTTGTTTTTATTTGCACAAAAAATATTTTTCATTCAGACTAGATTATTTAATTTCGAGATTCATGATTTATTTTTTTCCAAACGTTTTAGAATTTTTTTAAAAATAAACAATCCAAGTATCAAAAAAGAATGAGTAGGTCTCTTGTGAGACGGTCTCATGAATCTTTATTTATGAGACGAGACAACCCTACCGATATTCACAATAAAAAGTAATATTATTAGCATAAAAGGTAATATTTTTTCATGGATGTGCCAAATAAGATATCTGTATCACAAAATACGATCCGTGAGACCGTCTCACATGAATTTTTGTCAAAAAAAATACGTAAAAAAACATTTATTGTTTCAATCTTACGGAACTTCAAATTCATAGAAAAGCACCGAATACAAACCCAACGAAATAAGCAAAAAACCCAAACTTATTGCAACAAATCTAGCTTTAGGTTTACTCCCATAGCAAATAAAACATACGGTTCTCACTTAGCAGTACTAGTCTTTTGAAACCGAGCCCGTAAACTCTCGGTCAATTTTTCCCGATCAGGCATATGTTGCTTAACAAAGCTCGAGTTCAAGTACTCCTCGATCCAAGCACACAAGTTTGGAAACTTATCCTTGGTTATGAGTTCGATTCCCACTAGTTCGGAAATAATCACAAACCAATAGGCAAGAACATTGCCAGCAATATCAACAAATCCAATGCTATCTCCCCCGAAGAATTTCTTGCCTTTCAGTTCATCGTCAAGAAATTTTAGAAATTTTTCTACTTCTTCCTTAGCCTTCACTTGCTCCTCCCCTGCACTCACATAAGCCTTCATAAATGCTGGAAAGCACTGAAAACAAAAACAAAAATTAACCAGTTTACATCTTATTAAGAATACATGCTAGCAAGTTAGCACGAGATTAACAATCGATTGATCAGATACTGATTTGATTTTCGAATTAATCGAATCATCACAAATATTAAGAAAGGGAAAAAACCAGTCATAATGATTTCATACAGAGTTTGAATATAAGTAAAAGAATTTATATTACATTTCATCACTTGCCGCTAAAGTAACTCGTGAAAATTTGCATCACGATCGATACATATAGCAGGATTAATAGAATAAAACATGGAAGAAGAAAAAGAATTAGTACCGTCTCGTCCAAGAATTTAGCCCAGAAGCGCGCCATGGCTCTGTCATAAGGATTTTTCGGCAAGATGGGCGGCCCATTTTCCCAAGTTTCATCGATGTATTCAAGAATCACCAATGACTCGGGGATTGGCTTACCATTATGTAGCAAGACAGGAATCTTTTTGTGGACTGGATTGCTTTGAAGAAGTAGAGGGGACTTGTTGCTTAGATCTTCTTCTACGTATTCATATTCTACTCCTTTGAGTTTCAGCGCCATTTCCACTCTCAAGCTGAATGCGCTTCGCCAAGAACCAAGTAACTTCACTTCCGCCATTATCACGATTACAGTTTTTTTTTTTTTTTTTTGAATGTGTTTTCTGTGTAGTTTGCTGTGGTTGGGAGCTCATTCTTATAGGGAAATTTGACTTGTCCTCCACGAAAGTGTGCGTGAAACTCAGTAACTTCAAGTAGGATCGAGAATGGCGGTGGTTCACTTTGTTTGACCAACTTGGAGCAGAATATATTTAGTATATAGGCGAGCGAGATTCAAACCTTAGTTTAGAGGTAAAATACCGGACTTGAACTTAAGTCAATTCCAAAAACGAGATTAAGGGAAAATTATAGTTTACAAAGGATCCAACTATGAGTAGAACATGTGGTCTAATTATGGACAGTCCTATACATAAAGGTGGAACCTAAACTTTGATATCATGTTAAAATTAAGACTTCGACCTAACTCAACCCTAAAAGCTAGCTCAAAGGACGAGAATTGTCCAAGTCTATATATGTAACTCTCAAGTTATCTATCCAATCGACGTGGGACAAATAACAAATAACGGATGAGACCAACAAGACTACGAGCCGGTCTATATGGAAAGGATCATAACATTACTAATTAACTAATTGGTTATATATACAAGGGTAAAGTAACAATCCTACGTCAATATAATTCATATATTACAATTTCTCATGTGTTTAAGCGTCTTACATATACATGTACATGTAGATTGGTTGTAGAGGCAAAACTTAGATTTCAAATATTTGTGATCGAGTTAAATATGAAAAGATATGTGTATTTTATTATTTTACTATATATATATATAGAGTGATTGAGTTCGATATTGTTGACTTTTATGAATTACTGATATTAATTCTCTCGTCTTTTACTTTTATGTAATGATAATGATCTATAGCAGTTTCTAAATCTAATCAAAATTATTATAAATTCTCAAACAAATACTTAAAAATAGAATAATTTTTTTAAAATAATAATATATTTTTACTTTTAAAGATTAAAAAATAGCTGTTTTTCATATTATAATTTGAGAATTATATCATACTACATAAGCTAAAAGTAGAGAAATGACCGATCTGAATTATTTGAAGGCTGATGACCTATGCCATGAGCTCACGTTAATCTAATGAGTCTGGGTTATATTTATTAAAGAGTAGGTATCTTGTGAGACGATCTCACGAATTTTTATTTGTGGGACTGGTCAACCTATTGATATTTACAATAAAAAGTAATACTCTAAGCATAAAAATTAATATTTTTTCATTGATGACCCAAATAAAATATTTGTCTCACAAAATATGATCTGTGAGATCGTCTCATATATATAGTAGATCTGTTACGAGACAGTTTCACGGATTTTTATTTAACGGATCAACCATGCTCATATCAAAAATAATAAAAATAATACTTTTAGTATAAAAAGTAATATTTTTTCTTGGGTGACTCAAATAGAAGATTTTTCTCACAAAATTGACTCATGAAATCATCTCACAGAAGTTTGTATGAAACCATCTCATGGAACCAGATTTTTCGAATAATATTGAATTTTTTAATTTCTTAAAGGAATAGAGTTATATTATAATTGTTGTCCATAGTCAAAATTTCGGTGCCTCTTTATATGTGAAGCAATAGAATCTCCGTAAATTTTGCCCCAATATTTCTTCCGATCACCTTTTTATGCACTTGAAATTTTCAAATTTCACCTTTTCACACAACTTTTAGCTACAAAACATGCACGAATCATTTCATTTAACTAGCATTTCTCATACATACAAAGCAAGTGATCAATTATAGCTTCCAATCCTTTCTCAATTCACCAAACATCCGTCAAAGGTTGTAAGAAACCAAAACAAATTCCCGATGGGCTCTGGAGATAATATTTTTTCTGTGGTGGCAAAAAATATTGATGTTCTTGCCATGTACGTATAATTATGCAGAATGTTTTTATTTAATTTAAATCTCTTGATTGGTTGATTATTTCAATATTCCTAACTTGAACTATTTCTTGATTTTCAGGCCTTTGGTCTCTCTTGTTTTCCCACTGTGAGTCGTTTATTTTATATTCTTGCAAATTTTCTTTTACGTGCATTTATAACTAGCTAGTGAATGCATCTAGCATAGAAAATATGGATATTAATAAAGTATACATATTATTTACGACTGCATCAGGGGGGGACCTAGAAAATCTGATGAAGGGGACGAACAATTTTGGTCGCGTAATAAATTTGCATATTTTTCATTTTTTGTTATGTAATTATCGGTCAATTCATAGTTTTACTACCTTAATTTGTATTTTTTCAATTTTACTCTTTTTCCATGGGAATGTTGGAGTCGGATATTGCTGACGTATCTGATATCACATGAACACTACAATTAAAAAAGAATTAAAATTGAAAAAAAATGTTGAAGTTAGTGAACTAAAAACGTGAATTGACTTGTAACATAACAAAAAATGAAAAATGTACATGTGAAGATACCAAAAATCAAAGTTGTTCTCACTCGATCAAATATGGCAAACTTTATATAAATATTTGTAAAACTTATAAAGTTAAAAAAAAAAATTTGCAGGGAAGGTTGTTTGCAATTATATCAGTAATAATATAATTGTCATAAATCTGTTGAAAATTCAAGAAATCATTCAGAGATCGATTCCACACACACATATATATACACTAAACCATTGTGCAGATATTGTTCAATCAAGGCCATCGAAACAAAATCGCGCGCAGATGATCAGCAATGGCTAACATATTGGGTTCTTTACTCTCTGGTCACACTATTTGAACTCACATTTGCTAAAGTACTTGAATGGTACGTAATTTTATATATATATATAAATGTTGTTCATCTTTTTATAGAAGAAATGGACATATATATATATATATATAATTGAATACCATTAGGTTTCCGATTTGGTCTTACGCGAAGTTGATGGCAATATGCTGGTTGGTGCTGCCTTACTTCAACGGGGCAGCGTACGTGTACGAGAGTTACATAAGACCGTTTTACAAGAATCCTCAGGTTAAAATATGGTACATTCCTCGGAAAAAGGATGCCTTCAGCAAGCCAGATGATATTTTAACAGCTGCAGAAAAATACATAGAAGAGAATGGACCTGAAGCTTTCGAAAGGATGATAGCAAGGGTAATTAAGCTCCGACACAATGTTCCCTTTAATTTCAACGTAATTTAAATATCATTCTTTTGAAAGATTCAACATGAACAGTTCGATCACTCATGCATGTGAGCTAGGCAGCAATCACATTCACATGTATATATAATTTATTTGAAATCGCAATGTTCGTTATCGCGATTCGAAATTGTTTTTCATTTACTTTACATTTCTTTTGCTGTAGGCTGATAGAGAAGCAAGAGACAGGCGTAGCAGCTACTCAATCTTTCATGATGGTTATGAATATTGAAGTTTTACAAATATGAATATTTGGTATTCATTCAATGTGTAATGGGACTTCATAAATTCCTATTAACATTTGTGCCTTAGCATGATCAGTACAACTCCCTCTTGGTTTCAAGATTTGAATGGATATGTTGGGATGTTAAGAAAATATTTGATAGTGTTGAATCTCATCGCAAAATATGGAATATAAAAGAAAAGCGCAAACTATCGATTTTTAATATCCAATAGTACACGTACTATACGTCTGGGTTCAATTATTATTTTTTAAGTATAAAGTTGCACCATTATCATTAGCTAAGATGGTAGAGTGCAAAAACTATATATGTTATATATTATTTGGCACATAGTGATATAAAATTGATTGATCAATAGATGGGTACTTGCATCGAGATGAGCTAACAATTAATCGTGATACGATCTCCATTATGGAATCCAAGATGTATATTTCTTCTTCAAATTGTGCCAGGAAATTATTTAATTTACACTTAGCTAGAGAATATTTTTTTTGCAAAAAAAAAATATAAAAAATTGTAAAACACCATAAATTCAAAAATATAATAAACAAAAAATCCTAAATAAATAATTATTCTAATTAAATTTTATCAGGTAGTATAAAGAACCATGTTTAAAATTCTTAATTTCAATAATACTCCTAAATTTTACGCAAAACGTACTACCAAAAACATTTTATATATATGCGCTTAACGCATGCACATGATTCCTAGTATGATATACAAAATAAATGGTAAAGTAATTTTAGTTATTTATGTTATTAGATTGAATAGTTGAAATATCAAATTTGAGTCATAGCTATGTGTAGATAATTGTTATTTCGAATAACAGCGTAATATTATTTTACACAAGTGGTTAATTAATATTTAATGGGATTACAGTTGTCGAAATGAGTCGGGTTTGTCAAGTTGGTCCGTCTTGTCAAATATACAAGTTAGGTTGACAATTTCGTGATCTGCCTAAATGGCCAGTCAGCCCGCCCCAACCTACCAAATATAACAAAAAATCGGTATGTTAGATCGTCCCGTCTAATTAATATGTTGCCAGCCCGCGACGAGATGGTCGGCCCACCTTATTCGTTGTAGAGATTTGCTGATCTTTTTTAAATAACAGATTTTTGTTGAGTTATAGACTTCTACCTACTTTCGTGGAATCTCACGGATTTCTAAAGATTTTCAAGAATCTTGTAGATTTATTTTGCATGACTTTTATTGACATTTGTAAACTTTTTCACAGAACCATATAAATTTTATATTTTATTATTTTTTTTCAAATTTTATTTGAACTAACAACTGAACATGGATAACTTTACTTATTTCAAAATATATTACTTATTTCAAAATATATCTCTCTCAATATAAATTTTTACATATTAATTTTACGAATGATAACAAATAAGTCAATGTTAAATTTATTGTAATTAAACTTCAATTATTCAAGTCAATTCAACATGTTTATTTAAATAATTAATATTTTTAAAAAATACATAATAATAATTTTCAATATGAATGAATAATCAAACTGAAAATAATTTCATTAATTTTAAATAAATTTTTTATAAAAAATATATCAATTTTGTTTTTGACAATATGTCAAAAAAATAAATAAATAAGACAATTATTTGCACCTGGAAATAAATATTAATTATGTTAAAATATTTGTAATTAGTGTAAATTTATAAAATTTTAATATACTTAATTAATTATAGTCATTCTTATACGTGTGTATTGATATATATATATATATTAAACACCAAATGTTATATAATAATTAATCAAAATTAAATTTTACAAATTAAAAGTAATTATTATTTTTAATTTATAGGTTAATAAAATATTACAATTTTTTTTGTTATGTAGTTTAATAAATTTTTAAATTTTATTAATAAATTTAATTTTATATTTCATGAAGTTTTGTGACTAGAACTCCAAAAATAAAATTAAAGAAGCTAATAAATTTTATTTTAAACTATTGTTAGCAATAAAAATTATGTTTTTAAAAAGTTCAAATAAAAAAAAATATGGATAAGAAAAGAATGAAAATTAGTATTTGTATTGAGTATGTGAGTTTGAGAGATTTTCCAATTAAATGTACATCTAATCATTAGGCTGAATCAAAGACATTTTTTCGACATTTTATTGTAGTACTGTAATCTTTAATTCTTCTACTTAATAGAATTCTGCGGAGTCATTAAAAGTCTGCTGATATAATACATATAAACTTTTGTAGAGCTTTTAAAAGTCAAGTTTGA
Source organism: Primulina tabacum (assembly GCF_025594145.1). NCBI lineage: Eukaryota > Viridiplantae > Streptophyta > Magnoliopsida > Lamiales > Gesneriaceae > Primulina > Primulina tabacum. The sequence goes on along the minus strand of NC_134553.1, from coordinate 46,625,097 downwards.
ATACTACATGAATTTTTAAAATTCTACAAAAGTTTACATTGAATATCACTAAACTTGTATATAGTATATAAAAGTCTAGATTGAATTTCTATGGACTTTTAAATTTCATAAAAGTCATTAAAAGTCTAGAACCGATATACCACTAGTTCAAATTTAATTGCACAAGCCATTGGAATTGTGTTTTTCAAATAAAGCCCAACTTGTTGTCCAAACTGGGCTTTGCCACCCCATATGAATTATTTGAACAATTGAATGAATAAATAAATCTCTAATTAAACAATTAAAGTCCTAATTTTTCATTTAATATACTGTAGTCAGCTACGGCATATCGGCTAGACTGGGAATCCCCCGGACGGTAGCGGCGGCGGTGGAGGAGAAAAACTATGGTTAACGTCTCCTTTTATCGCAACTGTAAGCCCCATTTGGTTATCCGTTATCCTATTAATGATAAACGCATAAGTTAAGGAAATATCGATATAGTTGTTTGTGTGAGTGTATAATTGTGTGTAATTGTATTCTATTCACTCGTTTTATGCTTTATTATTATTATTCCTCCCATTGAATGTCATATTCGATTATATGTAATGGAATTCCAGTATTTTCTGTTGATTTCCTGGTTCTTTGCGGGAAAAAATGCTGCTCGGATTTTAGTTTTTTAGAATATCTTGTCACAGATGTAAAATAATTCCTGTAAATTCATCTTATTTTCTGGTTTTGTGTTAAGAAGAATGCTGCTGTTATTTTAGAGTGATCTTTCAATCATTAACTAACCCATTATTGAGATCACAGCATGACGGAGGTTGTCTTTGACCGCTCATCTATTGTAATGTAGTATTGATAGTATAGATTATATTCTGCACTAATACTGGAGTTGGAATTTTTTATATCGATGCTGAAAGATAGAATTATTCACTAGCATTACATGTTGTGCCATAAGGAAAATAAAAAAAATGACGTGCATTTCAAAGGTAATTATTCATATGACAAGATTTTTTTATCTACTCGAGTTCTTCAGAAGAGGTGATAGCTCTTCAATTGGGGTAATCTTCACAAACTGCAATAAATTAGTCGCCATGTGTTAATAAAAGCCCAAAAGCCGCATGCTTAGGTGAAAAGCGAAGTCCGGGGACAAGCTTAAGGTGTAGCCTTCAGCAAATGGCTAGCTTGCCGAAGCATGTGGTGGGAGTGGCACAAAGTAGTAGTAGTAGACTTTTATTTTAATTGATGGCACCAAGTGCGAGACCTTGATGTCACGAATGTCATCATTAGAGGAGTTGGTTAGTCTACTCGTTGCCGACATGGCATGTCAAGCATGGCCACTTCGGCAGCTGATCCTCACACCTCAACATGTCCTTTCCTCCTCGCACCTCGGCAACAGCTACTGCAACAAGGGCAATGGAGGCGACGCCGAGTTCAACGATGATGAGATTGATTGAGTCTCCAGATTACCATTTATTTTAGACTTTTATTACATCTTCATGTGATATTCTAAAACCCGTACAGGTTCTAATTGGACCTGGCCGGTTTTTATGGAAATTTTAGTAGAGGTTTTAGAATAATCGCTAATAGCAATGTTTTGTAGACAAAAAAAAGACGATCGCATCGCAAATATTGCAACGGTGGTCTTAACGGTCCTTACCGTTGTTGGAGTTGGACTTTTTTTTGTAGTGAACATATATTGAATTAGAAATTAATAAAATATAACGAATTTCTCGAAAGTTCAATAAAAATTAACAATTAATGGAAAAACTGATTAACTTAACTAACCTAAATTTATAGAATGTGTAGTGCTACAACCATCGTCAAGTTAATGTCCTACCTTTTAAAGCAAACGCACATTATGGAGAAAAAAAAGTCAACAAAACAATATAACGAAAGGTACTACATCTTTTTTCCCTTGGTGGAGAAAGTAAAATCGGAATTTGTTAGCATCGGTTTGGACTTGGATATCTATGAACGTGCTTCATGGTTATGTTAGCAATTGACAAATTGATTCTCGATCTAAATTGATTATTCGAATAACTTAATATATAGTTCGGAAACAACTCAAATCGATTGCAACAAATATACTAGTGATTCCGGCTTCATGCAGGCGAGTTGCAGCCTGCAATCCGAACCGAGGACGGGTGTGCATTCTTAAATGATGTTGATTGACCAAGTTTATGTTCTTGATCACTGTCGAGTTCTTCGATATTTCTTTTTTATATATTGACTTCTTCAACGATCATATTTGATCTTTTCAAGAATCTACATGCTTTTTTGAAATGTTTGTTGTATTTCTTCTACTTTCTTTGTTGTCTCATTAAATGTTTTTGTCATTTATGTTACAGTTCAATTGATTACTTCGTCGCACCAATTCTTCGGTTTGGCTCAAAATGTTAGGGGTGTCAATCGGGTTCGGTGGGTCGGGTTTCGGGTCAAGCCGCGTGATACTCACGGAAAATTTAGGGTGCGATTCCAGCGAGTGTCACTAGTCCAGACGCAGGTTTTGAAATTACCCTGAGACTGAAATCACAAATAAGATCGTTAGGAGGGGGTCAGGAGGGTGTCCTGGCGTAGCCCCTCCGACGATCAAGTCAGTGACTGAAGATATATCGGGGGAGCAGCTAAGGGTGCTGCTGAAAAAAAATAGTGAATCCATAATCATACGCTGAAACCTGGTATTTATAGGAGAATACTTGGGCTTGTTATGGGTCATTCACCTGCGGGCCTTAGATATGGGCCGGGAGTTTGAGCCGGATCTTGATGGGTTCATTCCTGAGGTATCACCAGTCTCCCCCTCCCGAGTCGAACTGAATCGTAGATTCAAAGTTCGATTAGTTGTGTTGTCCTTGGTTTATCGACGATGAAGGACGTACCATACTAGAAAAATCTACTTCGTTTGCCATTAATGAACGTTGTTCACCACTGCGAAAATTACGGGGATCGACCTGCCCGGTCAGGTCGTGGGGGTGTGGGGGCAACGCCCCCATAAAAATTTTCTCCTTCATTCTCATTTCTTCCACAAAAAATACCAGCTCTTCCCTGCCACGCTTCACCTGCGAGCTAACCCTAGCGCCACCTCACCACTACTCCATCGTCACCTTAGCCCGCCGCCGCGCGCCGCCCCACCTTCGCCGGAGCCAGCGCGCCCTCGCCGAGCCACCGCCGCGCGCCGCTCCACCCTCGCCCGAGCTAGTGCGTGCCCTCGCACGCTCACCGCTCGCCCCTGCTGCGCACGTTCAAACACGCCTCGCCCCACCTCTGCCGAGCGACGCTGCACGCTCGACCCGAGCGCCTCTGCACGCTCGCCTGTCCCCGCCTTCACGCTCGCCTGAGCGCCCCTGCACGCTCACCTGTCCCCGCCTGCACGCTCACCCGAGCGCCCCTGCACGCTCGCCTGAGCCCTCAAGCTCGCCCTGTCAGGCTCCACGCTCGCCCAGCGCCTTCGCCCAACCGCGCGCCTCACCCTAGCCCTCGCCAGCTCGCCTAGCACCTACCGAGCACCCCTGCGCCATGCCATCTCCTGCTCGCCCGGCGCGCCATATCACGGCCACCCGAGCACACGCTCGCCTCCGCCGAGCTCCTGCCCGTCAACCCTTCGCCGAGCACGCCTCGCAGCCCAGCGCCACGCTCGCCTCGGGCTCAGCACTTGTTCGTTCTTGTGGTCCTATCTTTCGAGTATTTTGCATTTGAATTTACTGCTTCTCACGAGTTTATCTTTGATGTTATTAAACCACCAGGGCTAATAAATTATCCAACTCTCCTTCTCTTCTACTAGGCGATATTCTAACAGGAAAATAAAGATTCAACGTCTCCACCCTCTAACTCCTCTGCTAAGTGATACCTTAGCAGGAAAATAAAGATTCAACACCTCCACCCTCTAACTCCTCTGCTAGGTGATACCCTAGCAGGAAAATAAATATTCAACACTTCCACCTTCTAACTCCTCTGCTAGGTGACACCTTAGCAAGAAAATAAAGATTCAACGTCTCCACCCTCTAACTCCTCTGCTAGATGATACCTTAGCAGGAAAATAAAGATTCAACACCTCCACCCTCTAACTCCTCTGCTAGGTGATACCCTAGCAGGAAAATAAAAATTCAACACCTTCCCCCTCTAACTCCTCTGCTAGGTGAGACCTTAGCAGAAAAATAAAAATTCAACACCATCAGCCTCTAACTCCTCTACTAGGTGATACCTTAGCAGGAAAATAAAAACTCAACATCCCCACCCCCTAACTTCCTCTGCTAGGTGATACCTTAGCAGGAAAATAAAAATTCAACCTACTCACCCTCTAACTCCTTCTGCTAGGTGACACCTTAGCAGGAGAATGAAAATTCAACCTCCTCACCCTCTAACTCCTCTTCTAGGTGACACCTTAGCAGGAGAATGAAAATTCAACGGCTCCACCCCCTAACTCCTCTGCTAGGTGATACCTTAGCAGGAAAATGAAAATTCAACGCCCCCACCCCTAACTCCTCTGCTAGGTGATACCTTAGCAAGAAAATGAAAATTCAACGCCTCCACCCTCTAACTCATCTGCTAGGTGATACCATTAGCCGGAAAATAAAAATTCAACGCCTCCACCCTCTGCTAGGTGATACCTTAGCAGGAAAATAAAAATTCAACACCCCCACCCCCTAACTCCTCTGCTATGTGACACCTTAGCAGGAAAATAAAAATTCAACCTCCTCACCCTCTAACTCCTCTTATAGGTGACACCTTAGCAGGAAAATAAAAATTCAACCTCCTCACCCTCTAACTCCTCTGCTAGATGACAACTTAGCAGAAAAATAAAAATTCAACATCCCCACCTCTAACTCCTCTGCTAGGTGATACCTTATCAGGAAAATGAAAATTCGACATCTCCACCTCTAACTCCTCTGCTAGGTGATACATGAGCAGGAAAATAAAAATTCGACATATCCACCTTCTAACTCCTCTGCTAGGTGATACCTGAGCAGGAAAATAAAAATTTTCTTCTACACGCTGCTCCTCTACTAGGCGATGCCTTAGTAGGAAAATAAAATTTTTCTGTTACACGATGCTCCTCTACTAGGTGATGCCTTAGTAGGAAAATAAAATTTCTTCGCGTCCCAACTCTGCTTCCTCTACTAGGTGATGCCTTAGTAGGAAAATAAAATTTTTTCTCTTCTTTCAAACTCTGCTCCTCTACTAGGCGATGCCTTAATAGAAAAATAAAATTTCTCCCCGCTCCAACTCTGCTCCTCTACTAGGCAGAACCTAAGTAGGAAAATAAAATTCTTCTCCGCCACAACTCTGCTCCTCTACTAGGCAATGCCTTAGTAGGAAAATAAAATTCTTCTCCTCCCCAACTCTGCTCCTCTGCTAGACGATGCCTTAGCAGGAAAATAAAATTCTTCTCCTCCCCAACTCTGCTCCTCTGCTAGACGATGCCTTAGCAGGAAAATAAAATTTTTCTCCTCCCCAACTCTGCTAGGCAATGCCTTAGCAGGAAAATAAAATTTATTTCATCCTCACAATACAACAACATCCATGAACTTAATATAAGAACTTGGCTTTATTAAATTTCAACTGATAACATAAGACAAATTCAGAAATGAAATACAGCAAAATTCAAGTCAAGATTAATATTCTCTAAGATGATAAGTGCTCCCGGGCCTCTTTAGAGCATTAACCAGCGCATTCTCCAACTTTCTTCTCTGCTCCTCTTGTATCTCTACAGGACAAAGTTACCCACTTAGAACCTTCTGCGAATGACTCTACAACTGTAAGACTGAGCTCAAGCTTCCATGCGAATGCTCGCGACCTCTCTTTTCTTCTTCCTTCACGATTCTTTCATAATAACGACGTGAGACTTTTTGGTCCCCGCACAAGACTCCAACTCCTTTTCCCACAGGAAACTTAAGCTTCTGATGATAACTGGAAGCTACGACTCTAAAATCCTTTAAGGCTGGCTGCCCCAGGATTCCATTATACGATGAGGGAGTATTCACTACGGTAAATGTTATCATCTTTGTCACCCACCGAGAGTCACGTCCCAAAGATAGGGGAAAGTAATCTGACCCAGCGACGGGATGGCATGTCCTGCAAACCCATACAGCGGGGTGGAAACCGGCTCAAACTCAAATTCTTCCACCTTCATTTGATCCCACGTGCTCTTGAACAAGACGTTCACGGAGCTTCCATTATCAATAAATATCCTTGCCACATCATAATTGGCAATGGTGGCCGTCACCACCAAGGCATCGTTATGTGGAGTCACAACGCCTTGGAGGTCTTCCAGGCCCAAAGCTGATGACGGGGTCTTGTGGTAAGTCTGCACCACTATATATCTCAAAGTTCTCCAATCTTCTCCCATGTGCTTTCCGAGCTCGCCCCTAGCCTCCATCGGTAGCACCGCCCGAGATCATATGAATCATTCCTCTCGTAGGGTGATTATCCTCATTCGTTCTCCTCCTCGGTTCGACGGGCTCCTGAAGGACATCTTGACCTCGACCTTCCCCTCTCTGCTCCCCAACCCCCTGATTTATCCATGGAGGGCCTTGACCACGTCTAGGGGACGGGTGAGACCTCGGTCGACTCCTGGATGCGGATCCTTCTCGTCTGTCCCGCGAAGGAAATCTAGCACTGCACTCAACCCTTCGTGACTTCTCCCACCTCCTCGCGGGCTCCCTCACCTCCATCACCTCGTCACGACTCCTATCCAGGGGAACATGTGATGAGAATTGTCCTCTACTTCTAGTTCTGTCTTCCTCTCTTTCCCCCGCACCCCTCTTCCTTCCTCCTTTCTCCACTCCCTCAACTCTACTTCCTCCGTGCCGGTTCTCCATCCTTCTGTACCGTTGGGTATCTTCCAAGTTTACATATTTCTCAGCTCGAGCCAACAGTTCATCATAGCTTGACGGGGGCTTCTTGACCAGCGACTTGAAAAACTCTCCTCCCCTCAATCATTGTGTGAAGGCAGTTATCATGGTGTCAGGAGTAGCCGCTGGTATTTCCAGCGCTGCACTGTTGAAACGCTGGACAAATTCTCGTAAAGTTTCATTCTCTTGCTGTTTCATCACGAACAAGCTCAAATAATTTTTCTGGTGCCTAATTGCTGCTAGCAAATCGGTGCAAAAAGGCAGCTGAGAAGTCCTCAAAAGAACGTATAGAGTTGGGCTGCAAAGTGTTAAACCACTGCTGAGCTGACCTCACCAACGTGCCCAGAAAAACCCTACACCTGACTCCATCTGAATATTGGTGCAACAGAGCCGCATTCTCAAATCTCCCCAAATGCTATTCGGGGTCGGTATGTCCATCTTATTCTCCAACATTCGTTTGTCGGAAACTCAGGGGAAGTCCTTCTTTCAGAATGGCAAGCGAAAAAGGACTTCCTTTCTTGTGGGCCGGCGCTCTACTTCCCACCTGTTGTCTCAATATCCGTATTTCCTTCCACATCTCTTCAATCTCTGCATTCCCTTCGCTTGGGAGGGGCTGGGTCCCTTCAATTCTGCTCTGCTGGCCCTCAACATTTTCCTCTCGCTCCTGGCGAGTGGCCTGCTCTTCAATGAACACAGCTTCTTGGTTCCTCTTCATAGCCTCATCCACTGTCCGAGTGATAAATTGACCCAACTGCTCCAGGGTCAAGTTCCCCACATTTTCATTAGGACAGGGTTGCTCGACCCTGGTCTCTTGACGAGGTTGTTCAGTTCTTGTCTCCTGATGGGGTTGTTCCTGCCTCGTCTCAGCATGAGACTGTTCGGGTCCCCTCTGAGGACGCGATGACGCTGAGTTAACTCTTCTACTCCCTCTCCTCCCTACCATCTCTACGTCTCAACTCAAATATTCCCACAGACGGCGCCAAGTGATACTCACGGAAAATTTAGGGTCCGATTCCAGCGAGTGTCACTAGTCCAGACGCAGGTTTTGAAATTACCCTGAGCCTGAAATCACAAATAAGATCGTTAGGAGGGGGCCAGGAGGGTGTCCTGACGTAGCCCCTCCGACGCTCAAGTCAGTGACTGAGGATATATGGGGGGAGCAGCTAAAGGTGCTGCTGAAAAAAAATAGTGAATCCATAATCATACGCTCAAACCTGGTATTTATAGGAGAATACATGGGCTTGTTATGGGCCATTCACCTGCGGACCTTAGATATGGGCCGGAGAGTTTAGGCCTGATCTTGATGGGTTCATCCCTGGGGTATCACCGCGTAATTTTTTTTTCGACCTGAACCCAACCTGAAGCAACCCGAACACGAACCCGTCTAACCCGACTCAACTCGTCTAACATGTCTAACCCGAATTTTATTTATTTTTTATTTTTAAAAAAATATTAATGGAAAAAATTCGAAAAAATAAAAAATAATAATATTTAATTTAAATACATAATAACAAAATTTTTGATTTAAATTTGAAAGTTTAATTGTAGAAAATTAAAAATATATTTATTAAATCAATAAACAATTGTTAAAAAAATAAAAAATATACAAAATAAATATTAAATGATAAAAATTTATCATATAAATATACAATAAATTTTGCTCAAACATACTATATATAAAAATATAGTTAATATTTTTAAAAAAAATCGGGTTAACCCGTGACTTAACATGATCCAACCCGAAACCCGTCTAACCTGTCACTAACCCGAACCCACCCAACCAGAACTTGAAAAACCCCAACCCGAACCTGATTTTTTTCGTGTTGGATAGTGTCGGATTGACGCGTCGTGTCACATTTTTCCACCCCTACAAAATGTCTTGCTTGATTTTTATAGCTTTGGTACTTGGGTATGTTCAGAGTTGATAACCTGATCCATGAATTTTTTTGTTTATACAAAAACATAAAATCTTATAGATGTCAATTACATTTAAATTTTTTATGTACAAATAGATTTAATTTTGATGAACCTGAAACTTCAAAAAAAAAATTATACGAGAGATGTTGTTTTATTAAAAAATAGTAGTGGCATATAATAAAAACTCGATTTTTCCATTAATATCATATCATCAAATGATTTATTTACCGATAATCGTTAAACCACAAAATTTATTTTGTTTACATGTTTACCAATATTCGTTAAACAACAGATTATTAGTATTTAATAAAATAAATTATATAATATATCAGACTCATTGAATTTAAAAATCTTATCAATATCTGTTGGTAGAAAATAAAAGATATACAATCGAATTCAAATTCAAATTCAAAATAAAGATATATTGGAAAATTCTTTCCGAAATTCGGTAGTCCTAATAATCGCGACAGTGTTATAAATTCGCGAGGCCCATAGAAGACACGGCACGGAGCTTGTTTGTTATAACGTCCAATTCTGTCTTTTCTAACATTAAAACCTTCTTTCATTATTTGGTTTTAAGTATTTTTCACGACTTGTCTTTTACACTATATAAATATAGATAGAGACATGGCAGGAAAAAACTTTGTTTAGATCTGAATAAATTTTAGAGCGAGTGAATATATTCTGTAAAATATTTTCTTAAAAACGAGTTGTTTCAACAATTTTTAGATTGTTAAATACTAATTCTTTGAACGGATGAATGGCTTCACTAGACCGAAGAATATACAAGTGCGAAAACGATTTGGTTAGATAAGTGATAAAATATAATAATAAGCAATGGCCGAAAAGATAGAGTATGTACGATAAAGTAAGTAACATTTTTTTTTATAGATGCTCGGAGATAAACACTCCTACATCACGTCACTTCTTCATTCTTTTAGGAAAGATTCTACTAAAAGAATTTAGTTTCACAATTATTTGTAACAACTCACTTCAACTAGAACTTATCCAATACTTAAGTTAAAACTCTTAGATATCGCTTTACAAATTTGGTTGTTTAAGAACCTACGGTTCACCAGACAACTAAAAATATAATCAACAATTAGCTTGTAACAGCTTGAATTGGTGAAATAGCACTGTAAGATCTTTGAATGATATGATAGGTTCTGATAGGTGAGTGCTAAGTGAGCAACTTGAGAATGTGATCACTTAGAAATCTTGTGTTAGTGCAAAGTAGATCAAAATATGCGCGAGAGTTTTTCTGCTGAAGCTACATTCATGTATATAGTTAAAATGTTTCAATGGTCGGATTTACTTGTCAACGATTATCTGTAATTGCTTCCGATAAAATGGTCTTGCCTCCATCAATATCTACACTGTATTGAATGTCATTAAGTGTCCCTTGTCTTTTTGAGTTTAGCTCGAATCACCTCTGAAAAAGTATTCTGACTTGTCATTTTGGGAAACATTATGTCACATCAGGAGTTGGTGAAGTAGTGTTCTTCATGTTAAAACTGGTAGTCTTTAGAACAATTGGAAATAATGTATTTTCATTGATTTGTTCATTTCTGATCGACAATTAGATAATAATGATCTTCATTTATATGCCCAGTCAGAACTTAGATGATCTTCCACTTCTAAAGAATTATACATTGTGTATGGACTTTGTATCAGCGGTTGGAAATATGAAATACATATAATATAGTGGTTGGTTTCTAAAACAGTTTATGATATTATTTTGTCAATCACCAAACTTAAGATAAATGAAATATTTTAACATTCATCTTTCCGAAATCGAATTCGAAACCAAAAACTTATTGTTAAATTCCGGTTCTTTAAATTAAGAAACCGTACCATGTGAGCGTAAATTTACATTACATTTTAAGATATTATAGTGTATATATTCAACTTAATTATATAAATTAAATTTCAGCATTTATTTTCACTTTTGTTTTTGTTTTTTTTTTCAACTTTGTATTCATCGTCACTTTACAGAAATAGTTAATCCAAGTTGCTATAGAAATCTATTGTAAGCTTTTATAAAATATTTTAAAATTTCATTTTCAACCGGTATGGGACAAGAATATCAGAGTATCCAAACGATTCATTTACAGTTTCAACTTTCCTAGGAACCAAAACTATTGGTTCTGAAACCAGAATCATCGATTTTGAAATCTCAGTCAGATCTATCTTTAATTAGATATTATTTTTAAAGTATTATGTTATAGTTCATGTTTCACTTAATAAAATACATTTGTTTTAATCTCACGGGCATGAAAACGGTAAAATATTTAGAGGATAACGTGAGCGTCAAACATTCAAATATCAACTAGGGATGAAAACAAAATGAAAGTCATCTCCAAGTATATATAAGCTATGTTGAAGGAGCAATAATTGCCTCTTTAGAGAAAAATATTGTTACATTTATGCTAATTTATAATTTAAAATATTTTGATTGCATCATTGAAACGGATTATAATTTTGGTGAAATGATAAGCATTCGATCCTACAATTGATATTAAAGTCAAGGTCATATATTATATTCTCATTGATTGGAATAAGTATAATTATTGATAGAGAAATTGTTGTAATGCAATAATTGATCATGTTATGAGAGCAATCAAACCGTGAAGATTGTGTTGTTGTATAACTTAAAATATTTTAAGTATATCATTAACACTAACTATAATTTTTGATAAAATCACAAGTATTTGTCTAACAGTGAGTTTTGATTTTGTCGTCCACGAAATTAGTTGGGCCAAGCCCACTATGTTAAACAAAAAATAAAAACATGTGTTCTCTATATAATTTAAATTAATTTTAGTTAAAACACCTATTATGAACTAACATATAATTTAATTAGAATATTGTTTAAATTATGATGTTTGAATGTTTTATATAAATAATAATTTGATATAATTATATAATCCTATAGTTGTCGCTCCCGCTTGCAATTAATAAATAAATTAAAAATTAAACAGCAACTTTAACTAGTACCACATACTTCATCTTTAATGGGGGAGACTTCAAACCCTTCTCGACATTATATTTAAAGTCAAAAACTTATGAGAGACGATTTCACATGTCGTATTTTGTTAGACATATCTCTTATTTAGATCATCCATGAAAAAATATTATTTTTTATACTAATAATATTAATTTTTATTGTGAACATCGGTAGGTTGACCTGTGTCACAGATAAAGATTCGTGAGATCCGTATCACAAGAGACATACTCATATTTAAATTAGTTTTCACTAATTTGTTTTGGTTCTATGGAAGATATAAGTGGTGGCGATGTGTGCGTATAAATTGTAAGTTTACATATTAATTAATAGTTATATAATTAAATTGATGATTGAATATTAAGTAGAATTTATTCAAATATTTTACAAATTTTAGAGAGAGGAAAAGGTAAATTATATAGTTTTAAATATTGAATAATATATTTAAACAGGGGATGATTATTGAACTGAAATTATTTAAAAACAGAATAGTATTCAATTTTAACATTATTATTCCTTATAGCATTAAATAATCGAATAATAAGTATTTTGTAAGACGATATCAGATGACTATACATGTGAGATTGGACAACTCAATCTATATATGATATTAAAAATAATATTTATACTATAAGGCATAGCTTGGTACACATGATATGATAAACATGTGATATATAATATAATGATAAGTTAAGGATAAATAAGATGTAGGTTATTATATTTAATGTTTGTTATGGTTTCAATAAGAGTGATTAAATTTATATATTAAATTTTAATGACAAAATTAACATTATCATAATAAATTTTATAATTTCAAAGTTGTTGCTTGAGTTCATATTTTTTATCTGTTCATGCGCCGATAGTGCTTGCATGATTTATTTATTTATTTTTATCTAATTTTATATATTATATAATATGATAATTGAGTCATTAATTTTGTGAGTGAAGTCAAATATCAATTTTTAAGGTTAATCGAATGATATTAATAATTTTATTGATATTTATAAAAATTATTTATATAATTATCTTGAATTCATTTATATAATTATCATATTATATAATATATAAAAATAAATAAAAATATTTATTTGATTTTAATTTCTACCTAATAGCATATATTTATAAAAATCATTTATAAATTGAGGGCAATTAAGTCATTTGTAATGTATTTTATCATTAAATTAAAATTATCACACCTAATAGAAGGGACATTTTATCATTCTAAAAAATTATTTATCAAGGGCTCATGATATTATCATGAGTTTTTTAAAAAAGTGCCAAACATGGGATAAGGAGGATTATTTATCAATCCCTCCCTTATCTCATGTAACCAAACTATATCTAAAAGTCATATTTTTTATGAGTTAGGTCGATTGGAGATTTATCTAACGAAATTAACATATTTGACCGTTTAACGAGGGTTTTTTGTGATAGTCGAATCCTATTCGAAAAGCTCTTTTTCTTTTCTTTTTTTTTTTTTATCGGGTCTAACGTACACCAATAAATGCATTTTTTATTCCATTAAGGCAATGCAAGCGTTCGTCTAACCTTTTGAAGATCTTAGTCCGGGAGACGCTATTGCTATGGAAGTTAACAGACACCATCAATCTCCGGTGTTTGTTTCTGAATCATAAACGAAGACCATCAAATCATGTTGCTCATCGTTTAGCTCGTGATGTTTTTTTATCAAGATCAAATGGAGCTTATTAATTATAATATATCATCTTGATTTCGTGCCGATGTGTTGTTGAATTTTTTTTTTAAAAAAATTCCAATTATATGTTTTAAAATTTTAAATAATTAGTCAAGTGATATTGTAGTTGGACATTTGGACTTGGACTACCCACAAACAATATAATTCCACGTAAAGATTTAACACCTAAAAATTAAATCAGCACAAAAATTCTCGCGAGTCAATTTTTTGAGACGAATATTCTATTTAGATAACTCATGAAAAACTATTATTTTTTATGTCAAAAATATTAATTTTTATTGAAAATGCGGACAATATCGTTCAATCTCACGAAACCCGAATGATGCTGAGGAACAATCAGCTTTCTCAATTAATCGAAAAGAGAAAAATAAATGTTAATATTTATTTTTATAAAAAAAATAAATTAAAATTGGCTTTAGCATGCCGCCCATTAAATGTGTAGATGCTGTGATAGGGTCACAGCATTTTATGATGACATTACTTTTGACTTTTGAGGAAGATTAAACAACATAGGGTCAAGATGAAACCACATATTTTTATTTGTGAAAATAATTAAATCCTCAATTTATCATAATTATTTCGATTCAATAAAATTTATTATAATTGAATCTCGAACCAAATTCGTGATCTCAAACTCCAAATCTTGATTTTGCTATCAGATAAGTCAAGACATCCGCTTCCTCTACCGTAATTGAATGCATTAAACGTGTTCAATGACCAATCCATCTAATAAAATATATAGTATCCATTACTGATAAGATTCACAAATAGGAGGAAATGTGAAGAAGTAAATTTTTTTTTATAGATATATTATGAGACAGTTTTATAAATTTTTAATTGTGAGACAGTCAATCATGATCATATTTATAATAATAAGTAATATTTTTTTACATAAAAAATAATAATTTTTCATGAGTGACCCAAATAAGATCCGATATCTTTCTTACAAAATTTATTCGTTATACTGTCCCACAAAATTTTTTGTATTCTTTTTCTAACAAAAGTTTTTGTGTTTTTTTTTATGCCTTTATCTTTTCGATATCTCCTTTTTTTTCTTTATTATTTGAAATGATTAGATATCGTTGATGCTGGGTGGCTATGGAAATTAGAGTATGAAGTTGATAACTTGGCAATGTGTAGTAGGCATGCCGGAAAATTTGACAAAGTCATCGATGTTTAATTAATAAACATATTTTAGTCGAATAAACGCTTCGATTTTACCAAATTCTATGTACAATTTGGAAAATCGTGATTTTTTAAAAAATATGGGACTATTAAATCTACATATCCAGTGGGGAATGATAAGTTTATTATCAGCTTCTTAAATTAAAATTTTTGACACCCCAAGATTATTAAATGTTTTGAATTTTCAAAAATAAATAAATGAATTTTTTTTACTACACTAAAGTCTATAATACATAAAACAGGGCATGATTAAATTTTAAAATATGAAATTTTTTTGTTCATACAAATATATTATTTTAAGATTTTTGTAGTAAATCAACATTTTATAATAACTGAAAAGAATGAAATTTATGGATCAAGAAAAGAAAAAAGAAAAATAAAATAATTTACTCTTGTAAAATAAAAAAACTAAAAGATCAAGTGAATTTTATTTAATAAAACATGTGGTGTAAATATCATTCCTCATATCAATTATGTAATCAGTTCTTGTATACCATGATTTCATACATGTCAGAAATAATCTTAAATATTGTATAGTGAGGTCTTGAATTTTTAATTTGACTTTAGAATTTGTAAAATGTATACATATGTATCTCTGTATATATAATCAATGAGTCGAGTTCGATTTGATTTTGTTAAATTTTATAGGTTTGAACTCGAGTACAACCAAAGCTCGAGTTATAATTCGAAGTGGTATATACTATATATATACTCATAGAACCTAGAGCAAAATAGCTCGAATATATTCACTATATAAAACACGAGGATTTCATATTAAAACTATATATATTAAATAAATTGGTTCCAAATTGACAAAATTATACTTGGACTCTAAACATGGGTTATTTAGTTCGATGTTAATGTTACTTTCGGTATTATTTCGAGGGTTGATTTAATGGCTAAGAACAGTCATAATATTTATTTTTTCATGTGATATAATATATCGAACAACGTGAAAATTCACATGTGATTCTTTTAAAATCACTTAAAAAACCTTAAGTAATACTCCAAAGGTCGAATCGAACTCCTAACATGAAATCTGTGTGCATCGAGTGAACACGTAAGAACTTTAAACTTAATAGCATATTAAATCCAGGAAAAACTAATTTTTAATGGACAAGAAACACTGCTACGTAAACATAAAATAAAACACAAATTAGTCAATAAAGCACACGTACAGCTAGTGGCATGGGTATCAAAAAATTGATAAAGATAAATAAAATTAAAAATGCTGATTTTTTTAAATTATTGAGATGAAATGATTTCTTACGTAATAATTAAGAAAAGAATATATATATATATATATATAAACAAAAACAACCCATATGATCTCCAGTTTTTTCACACAATATAGAAACAATTATCTCAAAATTTAACTGGAAGTTATTAAAACAAGAAAACAAATATAAGAGTAATTATTTAACACAAAAACTTCTTGTAAATCTGTCTCAGAACTTAATTTTGTGATATGAGTCTTCGAACCGACTCAACTTATAAGAAATATTATTTTTATGTCAAAATTTTATTTTTCCTAACATATATGAACTGAGTCGGCCGTCTAATGGATATAGATATGTGATAGCCTCTCACAAAAGACATTCATTATTTAATTGCGCAGTAATATATTGTCGTGGCATTCTGCACCGTACCACAAAATGCATATCGTACCGAAAATTACGGTATTAAAAATATTATAATGTGTAATTAACATATCAATTATACTAAAGTTACGATATATCGAGATTTTAGTACGATATTGTTATTATTGGTTTATACCGGGAAAATACCTTATATGTTTTAAATTTTTTTACTTTACTATTTAAAATATTATATATATATTATTTTATTATTTCGATACGTACAGAAAAATTTCAAATTTCATACCGTTATCGTACCAAAAATTTCGATACTATACTACAACATACCAAAAATTTCGATAAATTCAATATTTTATACAACTATTTCATTATATTTCGTATTTTTTCTCATCCCTAGACTTGTAGAATACATGACATTCTGATTGTTATTTGAAATTTGGATGCAGTTCGTTTAAATTTTAATTTTATTTATCTACTCTTTGAAATTTTGATAGGGAGGGGACGTCATAAATACATGTACGATATTTTTAGAAGTAGATTATTAGTTATCCACGTAGTTCTTTTCATCTCCTAGAAGTTTTATTTTATATAATTCATAATATTTTACATATTTAATTTAGGTTTCTAAATAAAAACACTACTTAAATCAATAAATATTCTATAAAGTCTTGTTTCATAAATAAGCGTAAATAATGAAATAGGATAGATTTTATTTGTATTCGTGTACGTTGATTATTTAATTTCTTTAATAAATTGAATGATGAATATTTAATAAATTATTTTAAGAAAGAAAATTTTATCTAATTCAATATATAAATATATGATATAATATTTTTAAAGAGTATATGATTTAGAAAGAAAAAAAATATTCTAAATATGTACCGTACTATTTCTGCCACGCTTTTGACGTAAATGATAGCTTGGAAGAGACAATAATGCAATAAAAATGCATACCAACAAGTGGTGGGGACATTAATTTAATTATTTGGATCTGAAATTTGTATTAAAATAATTTCGATCCCACAAAAACTCTTTCCGACAATTTAACGAATCAATTTTGTGAAATGAATTTGTTATTTGAATCATCAGTGAAAAAATATTTTTTATGTTTAAAATTATTATTTTTTATTATAAACATGAGTAATATTAACTTTTTTTACAAAAAAAAAATATATGATATCGTTTCACAAGATATATATCCTTTAAAGCCCACGGATTTTTATTTATGTGTAAGCTGTAATTATTTTCTTTTCCCCATGTCATGAAATGCAATTTGCAAGAAAAGTAGATGCCCATACCATGTCAAGAAAATGTTGATAAATGTCTTAATCAAACAACTATAAATCTGTGGACTTTATCTGAAAAATTGTGTGTATATATATATATATATATATATATATATATTTTTTTTTTTTGGGGTTCTCCTACTTCAAAAAACATATCATGTGATCGAGCACATGTTTTTATAAAAAATTATTGAAGGTTAAAACGTTGTAACTCGAATTTGTTAAATCGTACAATAATTAAAAAAAAAGTTTGATATCGATTTTTCTTTTAACATAAACAGTTTTGCACCCCAAAGTAACATAAAATTACATAAAAATATCTCTTTTAATAAATAGATTTGTTCTGGTAATCACAAAAATTCAGATTTTAATTCAACCTTGATCTTTTTGCTATATTATTTCCTTTTCTTTTAAATTTTTTCTCCAGAGATGACAATTGAATATTTACCACACATACAATTTCAAAAAAAAAAAATAGGTCCTATATATGCATGGGCAAATCTTGGTCATCCATCCTTATCATGGAGACAATGTCCCACATAGATATGATGAAATAAACCAACTACAAGGGCTTTCATTGATTATATTAACATACTGTATTTTGACTATTATTTAAAAAAAAAAAGTGATCGGCACTTATTTTAAATAAGTTTGGTTCATCGAGAAAAATTTCATTTTCATTATTAAAATAATCAATAATTAAAGAAACCCGAATCCCAAACAAATGCTAGCTAATAGGGTAGATGAGGACATGACATAAGAATTACTTAGTTGAGATATCCAACCATTTAAAAAATAAAAAATAAAAAGTGGTATATGGACTTTCCATCGGTATCCATCTATATTATATATAATATTTGAGTGATATCATAGACTAAATATTTTATTCATCTTTTTGTTTTGGAAAAAAATAAGATAAATAATTAAACAAATTTATCGTAATTTTTTTATATAAAAAAGCAATTTATTGAATGTTTTTATAATATTTTGTCGAGGTTCAACAATTGTTTTATTGAGTACAACGATCAAACTATGACACTTGAGCAATAATTGTCCCAGTTAGTTAGAGCGATCAAACCATCATGTTTGTGCTGCTATATTGTTTAAAAAAATTTATTTGTACCATTACCACTAATTGTAACTTTTGATAAAAAAAAAATCAAATACTCGATCCTTTATTTTATATATAGTGTTTGGTGTATTTAATTATGAATAATTTATATAAAAAAACTTATTTAAGTAAAATATAATACGATTTGTATTTAAATATATTCCATCTTATTAAGGTTGAGCACGTAATAGTAACTACTTTGGAGAACACCAATTTTTTCTTCCACTTTTACCCTTATATGATACTAATATTACATTTTTTTTCGTTATTTTGTTTTTTTAAATTTCAACACACAATTTTATTTTTATTTTTTTATTTCAACAATTCAAATATAAATTTAGTCACTCTATAAAATGTCAAATTACACTTTAATCCATCGATAATAATAAAAAAATAATTTGTATATATACGTATCCGATGTGCATAATAACTAGGTATATTACGAAGATTATCGAGTATTCCGGAGGAAAGCATTTCTGTACAGGACATGGGCGGGACCCAGAGAAAGGTGAGAGGGTACAATTTGGAAAATTGGTGCGTGGGTCCCACAGAAAATGCCGTGGTCCATTACGGAATTTGTTACCTGGCGTACAAGTGGGATGTGTCTGCCATGTCTCTGTCCTTACGAGTTATGGATAACATAAAAAGTTTATATTTATATATATATATATATATTATTTATTTATATATATAATATTTAATATTTAATTAACATATTATATGTATAAATGTTTGTCGTTGCATAGCATCAAGTACATCACTTTCTTTTGTCGCTATGTATGTGGTGTATATGTGTGTGTATATATACATATTTAAAGAAAATAAAAAAATTGTTTTTTTAAAAAAAAATTGTTGTGGTGTTGTAAATTGGAATTATATTGTTTCTTTTTGAGTAAAGGGTGTGAAATGAAAATAACGTAGTTGGACAGGGTGGACGCAAATATATTATATATATGAGTAGATCTTGTGAGACGGTCTCACGAATTTTTATTTGTGAGACGGGTCAACCCTACCGATATTCACAATAAAAAATAATACTATTAGCATAAAAAGTAATATTTTTCATGGATGTCCGAAATAAGATATCCGTCTCACAAAATACGATACGTTAGACCGTCTCGCACAAGTTTTTCCAAAGAAAATGACTTGAAGGTATAACATATCGAATAGGATATGGGCATGCGATGCATGTATTATTTGAAATTAACTTTTAATATTAAATATAATTTTACATATACGAAATTTTTATGTTGAAATATGATGATTATGATTTTTTTAAAAAACACAGAGTTACTAAAATGAAAGAGGAGGGCAAATAATTTATACGAGATGATAAAAATATATTTGAAACGCTCCACTAGATAAATATAAATGCTTGCAAAAAAATTTAAAAATTTAAATGTTTATCGTTATATCAAAATTTATAATTGTTAGTAAGACGCAAATGTATTTTTTATACATATAGCATCACATAGCCTCATAAATTCATAATAAGTGACAAGTAGACATGAGATGATGTATATATTTGAGTGTCAATTGGTTGGACTATTAAACACATGAGTTCGGAGAGGAACGTGCCTTATTATTTCATATCACTTTAAATATCAGTCTTATCATTTAGTTGTTGTTGGCGATATTGCCTCGCAATCCGTAATCCCTTATCGAGATTTTTTTTTTCCAAATTGGTATTTTGACTTACAATTTGTTACAATATATTAACATTTAAATTTATAATACAATTCAAGTGGACATCGTCTTTATTTTCTGTTTTTTTATCAAGTATTGGGAACTTTAAAGTTTTATTGTCTCCAATACATAAAAAAAAGTATGAGACGGTCTTAGAACTCTAGTTGATCCGATTCATATTTACAATGATATTTTTACGTAAAAAGTTTAAAAAATCATGAATCGAGTATAGTTGAAGATCTGTCTCACAAAGTCCACTCGTGAAATATTTACATAAATGTTTTTGTGCTAACAAAAAAATGTTTTATTAACTTTTTAAGGGGCCGGATAATATCATACCTAATGAAGCCATTAGAAACAAAAATTAAACATAAATAATTTTTATATTAAAAAAAGGCTCAAATCCGATTCTATCGTGGAAGAGTCAATAATTTTTTATTCAATTATTAAGAAATAATTAAAGAATAAGTTACAAGCACTTGCCATAAAACCCAACAAGCCAATCTCATCTCAATTTTATCTTTACAACACCAAAATTTTCTAAAAGGTAGTGACCTAACCGCATAATTCGAAAATAAAAAACTATAAATTTTATTAAACAATCAAAATACAAATCACAATTATTATTATTATTTTAAATAGAGTACCCTATATTTCTAGATTAGGTCTCTTGTGAGACGGTCTCACGAATCTTTATCTATGAGACGGGTCAACCCTACATATATTCACAATAAAAATAATAATATTTTTTCATGGATGACCCAAATAAGATATTCGACCCACGAAATTTATTTGTGAGACCGTCTCATAAGAGTTTTTGTGATCTTCCTAACACCTTATATTATATCGGCCAAATATTTTTAAAAATTCATGAATCAATTGAAAACAAATTTTATATTAAAATATTTGTCAAATAAACTTTTAATTTTTCCCTTTTTATATATTAAAATCTTGGTCAAATACAATTTTAATTTTCCCCCCTTTTTTGACCCTTTTGTTATGTGTCTAATTATCAATTTTCTTAGGAAAAGGAATTTATTCTTAAAATTTCTTAAACGTATATTTGGTATGGTTAACGAAGGGAGACGACTCGAGAATCCACTCTAATTAGGTAAGCAATATCCTTTAAAATAAAAATAAAAAATCTTACGTGTAGTGCGGGCATGATTCACGAGCAGCCCTAAAATGATTTGATTCCAATTGCCCATTCAAATAAATAAACAACTGGATATATGGATAAATAAATAAATAAATAAATAAATTAAAGGCAATAAGATAAGAATATTTTCTTTATTTTTAATTTTAGAAAAGGTGAGGCCGATTTCTTGCATCCAAGGAAGGCATCTTTGTTCCAAAAAGGCAAATCATTCCCGCACAAGCACTGCCCAAATAAAGAGATTCATATTATCAAGTAACATCTTATCCCTTTTGTACTTTTAATTGTCGTGTTAATACGTCCATTTATCGTTTTTAGAAACAAGTGCGACGTGTTGACTAATCCATATTTTAAAAAGAAAAAATGATATTTTTATATGAATGAGAATCAGTTTGAAGATCCGTCTCAAGGTTAAATAGAATCTCGAATGTTAATTAATGATCAATGAAAATTGAGGGCTCGATTCCAGCAGGTGACGCTAGTCCCACACAGGCTTGAAATTGGTTCTGTTAGAAGGGGATCGTTATAAGAGAGAGCATCTAATGGTGCTGTTAAAAAACAATATATTGAATGAATCGTACGGTCATAAAACTGGTATTTATAGGAGAATACATGGGCATGTCATAGGGCCTCCACCTATGTTAGAGATAAGCCAGGAGTTTGGGTCTGATCTCGATGAGTCCATTCCTGAGATATCATTAATCTTTCTTTCTAGTTTCAAAATAATCCTTTATTAAACTAATTTTTGTTTTTAGTTGCTACGCTTTGAGAACCAGTAGCTGGTCGGTTGTTGCAAGCCGGGCATCCAAGCTTTGCTCATGTAATCCATGTATGTGGATGACCGGTGACCTTCTTTTTTAACCACGGTCCAAGTAAATCCGGATGCAGTTGCAAAAACTACATATTTGGAGCTGATGTGGTTCGTCTCGCGAATTCGATCTTGTCTTCCAGCAATAAGTAAGAGTTATAAGATGCCATTGAGATCGAATTTTATTTACACCAAAATTCTTGTACTAAGGACCCATGAGTAAATTTCGTGAGACATATTTTTTATTGAGGTCACACATAAAAAAAATATTAATTTTATGTTAATATTATTACTTTTTTATTGTAAATATAAAGAAGACTGGCTTATCACAAATAAAGATCTATACAATCGTATCACAATAGACTTGCTGAATTCTCCGTCGTCTCAAATAAACATCCTCATGATTTACTTATATCATCTATGGAATTATCATTTTAATATTCTGATTTCTAAAATGGTTGTTGGAATTATGAATAGAACATAATTCAGTCAACTTGTACAAATTTGTAATTTTAGGCAAAGTGGCAAATCTTAATATTTTAAGAAATTGAGTATTTTAAACGAAATGTGTACACTATTATTTTTTTTCAAAAAAAGGAAAATAAATAATTAATTATTATATTTTACGTAGTTTGCAACTTTTAATCCAAGTTAACTTGCTACGCCCAAAAATTTGTCCTAAATATATATTTTTACGTTATGTTATTTTAATGTGTACTATGTAAGAATATTATATACTGAGAATTATTCATTTCTAATATTTATTTATTTAATAAATTTTTTAACGTAATTAAATTTCGTATTATCAAAATTTGAATATATAAAAATTATATATAGATACATATACATACATCACTGTCTAATACCAATTACAACATTGGGGAATCAATAATTTTCTTTTTCTTCACTTCACGTCTACTTTTTTATAGCATATATCTATCCTAACAAGTAACAAGGGGTAAGCCAGCTATTCCACCAAATAATAGGGACCAAACTGAAAACACAAACCCGCCTTCCATTTTCTTTTTCAAGTTACCCTCGATTCCTTTTTTTTTACATTTACATCCCTAAAGATTATCTAATTTTCATATGGTAACCCCAGAAAAAAGGGGACAAAAACTACATGAACAGTTCAGACTGTAGCACGGTATAGTAGTTAGCAGTCTCATCTTCAAGCTCCCACAGCCCATGATCACTCAAAGCAAAGGGGAAATTTTCTCCAGATTTCATTTCAACAACGTCATTATCCTCTCTGTTAGGAATCCCGAGCTCATCGTCGGAGGCTTCGAGAAGATGCCTCATGACCGATTTAACCCCCTCATCTTCTCCCTCTCCGTCACTGGATCTCGGGCTGCAGACGGCGGAGGTGGAGGATTCGGTGCTTATCTGGTGGTGGGCAGTTAGCTCCTCCACCTCCCCTTCCACCGACGAGTAAGGGACAAAATCGAAGTCGTCGAAGGCCGTGGAATCACAGCTGGTGGAGGAGGAGAGTTCTTGCTGGAGGGTGGTGAACATGGCCGACAGATCTTCATTTGGCGGTTCCGAGGTCGGCTCCGTCTCGTCTTCTTCTTCTTCTTCTTCCAGAAGAGAGAGTATGTTGTTGTAAGGCTTATGACGCTTTGTACATGGGTTGGCTTCCTCGAAATCAAGGGACTGGGGCTCTTCTCTGTGGCGTTTTGGTTGAGTCTCCGCCATTGAAGAAACCAGAGAAGTAAGAGACAGTGCAGAAGATTTATATTATTTTATTGTTTTGTGGAAAATTAATAAAATTATTAAATTAAAATTGTGTAGATTTTCAGACAGAGAGGGGTGAGGAGAGAGAAGGGGATCGAAAGGTTTATATAGAGAGGCGGAGGTGTGGAGTTCTGGTCAAATTGATTTATTTTATTCATTGGTATGTGAGAGAGAAGACGATATTAATTAAATAAATAAAGTATTAATTGATAAATATATTTTATTTATAAGTAGGTCACTTGTCTTAATACGGTAACGTTATCGATATTCACAATAAAAAATAACACTATTAGCACAAAAATAATATTTTCTCATGGATAATCCAAATAAGAGCTCAGTCTCATACAACATGTGAGATCTTATCACACAAATTTTTGTCTTTATTTAAATCAATAAAAAATTCTTGTTTCGAATTGATGCATGACTTTCCGTCCTACCACGATGAAGTATACTTTTACCCTTTTGATTTATATTGATACCGAATAAACCCACTTTCACCACTTACGTTGAATACTAACTTTCATAATTGATAATTAGCTAAAGACATGTGCTTTAACTGAGATTAATAAAAAAAAATTGGACACCAATTTAACGTACTAATTTGGGAATCCATTACTTTAGTGAGATTCTTACCTAAATGTTAATTTATGGTCGTAAACGAATCGAGTCAGTTCGTTTGGGTTGATAAATATTTTATTTTATTCAAATTTATCGAACTTCAGGCAAAATTATTTTGTTCGATAGCTCGCGAGTTTCTGTAACCTAATATTTTATTACAAATATATTATTATATATTAAATATATATACATTTAGACCCTTTCAGACATTCCGAGCATTTCGGACATTTCAAACCTTCGTTCTCGAATTTTACTTTTCGAACAATAGTTCAAATAGCTTGCGAATAGGTTCGAAGATTTCGATAATCGAAATTGAATTATATTTCTGGCTGAACTCGAGGCAAAAAATGAAAAAAATTGAGTTTCAAATTGTGCTCGAATATACTCAACTCAATTCAAGCTGAATTCAAGTCTTAATTTTTGTTATTAATATTTAAGCCTATTCGATTCGTTTACATATCTTAATTAGGTAAATTGCATTAATAAGGGGCGAGTACTTGCGGAATATAATACATCTAATTAAACTTAGTAGGTAGGTATTAGCTAGCAATTTTTATCCCATTTGTTTTCGAAACAAGTGTTGAACAAAAAATTTCAGTCTTTTGAGGAGGTCCTGAACAATTTGTTGGGACTTTTATTTTTTATTTATTTATATTTATTTATTTATTTATTATTATTATTATTATTATTAAACATATAAATATATATATTTGAAAAATATCACAAACTCTTTAAGACAACTTATAAATTATAAAAAAAATCCTATAAATGGTCTTAAATAGTTTTTGAGTGAAAATCTACGTATTTGCTACAAATTTTCTGAATTTTTGGTGTAAATTCTAAAATTGCGTCTTGATGGATGGATTAAAGTGAATGGATTTGATTTGACAATTGATTCAAACAATACCTACTTCCGGTCAAACATAAATCTAAAGTGTTTGAATTGATAAATTCAAAATTAATGATTTCAAATAAGTAACACAAATTAATTTATTTTGTTCGTATAAATTAATTTAATAATGAATTTCAAATTTTTAAATAATTTATTTTTTGAATCTAGTAGAGAATTTCAAATATATTATCTCAAATATTTTATCAAATTCAAATCACCTTATTCAATTGATTTGATATCAAATCCAAGACAGCCACCTTAAATTAAATAGCACCGCTCCAACACTGAACCGGCGGATATATTTTTCAAACCTTAATTTGATCGATAACGTTGTAACACTTACAATTTGTAATGTTTAAAAACTTTGAAAACAATTATATCTATTACATCGAATTGATCGATCAATATTTTATTAACCTAGTGTTTGCAATCTCTTAAAAATTTAATTTTTCGATAATCACTTATAAAAATCATATTTTTAAATGTTTTTAACATTAACTTTTACATTAATTTCTACTTAGCTTAATCAAAATGTCAAATTAAGTTGATAAAATGATGATTTTGATTCTTCAAATTTGATTATCTATTTTTAGTATATAACATTTTTGTAAAGGCTATTGACTTGGTAGATGAGGAGATGAACTATCCAATTCTTAGTTAACAAAATAGGCAAAAATTTGTGTGAGACGATCTTACGGGACGGATATCTTATTTGGATCATCTATGAAAAATATTACTTTTTATGCTAAGAGTATTACTTTTTATTGTGAATATCGGTAGGGTTAACTCGTCTCACAGATAAAGATTCGTGAGATCGTCTCACAAGAGACATACTCAACAAAATAATCAAGCAATTTATTTAATTAATTTGGTATTACTACTCGAATTAGGTTGAGAAAATCGTCGGGATAGTTGTTAACATTGATGTTTATGTCTCACAAGAAACCTATTCAACAAAATAATCAAGTAATTTATTTAATTAATTCGGTATTATTACTCGAATTAAGTCGAGAAAATCGTCGTGACTCGGGATAGTTGTTAACATTCATGTTTATGAAGGTTCATAGATATCTACACTTTATATTTAGTTGACGTACGTTTAACCTTCAAATATATAAAAATTTATAAAAATCAAATCGATGTTGAACTTTGAAACAAATAAAATATCGACTCAAATCAGTGTGCAATGCGTGTGAGATGTAAACCAACCCCAACCCAAGAAAATTAAAAATTAATGGACGGTCGATATTGTCTAGATAAGTACGAACAAATGTGTGGTTACGTATTGCATAAAAATTTCAAACATTGATATAAGCAAGATCGTTTAATATTTCCTTTTAAAAAAGCTATAAAATTTCCATAAAAATCGAAGTCAAAAACTTGTGTGAGACGATCTCACGGGTCGTATTTTGTGAGACAGATCTGTTATTTGGGTAATCCATAAAAAATATTACTTTTAATGCTAAAAGTATTACTTTTTAATGCGAATATCGGTAGGATTGATCCGTCACACATATAAAGATTCGTGAGACCGTCTCACAAGAGACC
Organism: Primulina tabacum; assembly: GCF_025594145.1. NCBI lineage: Eukaryota > Viridiplantae > Streptophyta > Magnoliopsida > Lamiales > Gesneriaceae > Primulina > Primulina tabacum. Next base: position 46,598,010 of record NC_134553.1, on the reverse strand, counting down.
TACTCAAAATCGAGTTGATTGAATCCAAAACCAACAGATGTCAAATTATAATTAGCCATCAATGCTTACGATAAATCCACAATCGATGAAATTTCTACAAAACATTAGGTTTGTTTCATATAATATATAAAAATAGTATATATTTCGCATGAAATTTCGATTCACGATAGTTATTCCCGTAGGAAATTTCTGCTCCTTTTCTCATCAAATTTATCAAGTTTGACAATTATTTGGTACCATTTTTTATTCGAAGATATATAAGATATCCATGACGCGTGCGAGGAGATGAACAAGATAATTAAGCAAGAGACACGAAGCTTAAATATAAAATAATGTGGATATTTAAGTAACAATAAATATAAAATACACATGAAAACATAATCTGAAGGAGTTTTTCATAAATCGATTTAAATTTCCTTGACTTGACATTAGTCTTCCTGATGAACATTGCTCTGTCTAGGATTTATGTATTTAAAGATTATGAATCAGTGTAATTTTAAATAATTAAGGTTTAGCCATAACACTCTTAATTATGAAAAATCATACATTAACTAGGTCGAAGATCAAATGAAAAACATTTATTATGGTAAATTATTAAGAGCATAAATATTTATATGTTTGCAATTTAGTGATTCATATAATTTTAAGTTATTAAAGAATAATCACATCATCTTTAATTGAATTAAAATTAGACATTAATTTTAAATCACGTTTAGTTCTGCAAACATAAATTACGTAAAATTATTCATCATTTTGGTAATACTTGGAGAATAAATATTTTATGCATAAATAATTCAATATATGAGTAATTCATATGTTTTTAATTAATTGAAGAGTAGCCACAAAATCTTCGATTGAATAAAAAATACATAAATAATTGAAAAATCACATTTGATCTAAAGGCTATAAATTGTAATTAATTATATATGAACAGTAAAATTTATCTCGCGTGAAATTTTATTGTGTTAAATATAATTAATTAGGATACGATATTGAATTATTTTCTTAATTTATCCACGTGGATTAAGAATACAGTATAATTCAATAGCTCTTTCATTAAGTATATGAATCTAATTGAATAAAAAATTTATCTCGCGGACAATTTTTATGTCAATGATTCATATTTATCTCATGATTTGCAAGAGTAAAACATGACATATGATTTATTGCTTCGTTTGCGAACATTAGCATGCATTTTACTTATTTATTTTACAACACTTCGTCCTGTTAATTACTCTGATATTAATTTTGTAATTTCCGAGATTCCAAGTTATAATTATAAGGTGTGGAAGGAGAAGATTATTATTCATTTAAGCTTAATGAACACTAATATAATATTAGGAAAGATGAACCGCCTCTCATTATTGATATCGACTAATCATATGACTATTTTTACGAAAAATGTTAGTTTCATAAAGATCGACATTTATGTTGGGATCAGCGGTTCAATCGAATAGTATGATAGCGTTCATACAATCATAAACACATAAATTATATAGTTTTATTTTATTTTTTTTAATCAAAGCTCACCAATATTCGAGTTCACGACTGTGTCATACATAAGGATATATAACAACTCATTTTAAAATTATTGAGATTTTAGGTATATATTTGCTTCATAATAACTATCAAATATTAGATGTTTGACAAAAACACATAAGATAGAAGTAGATAAATAATGTTGTGAGATGAGATGGGATAAAAAGTATCATGATAGATATATTGAAGATGGACATTATGTGGAGCGTAATTAGCAACTCTATTTCATCGATGCTGCCCCATGGGGTACTGCCCTTAACCATTTATTAGTTGCCAAGTGGCAATTAATTTCAAGCTTTTTAAATAAATAAAAATTTAATAAAAACCTTATGTGTTATCTCAATTTGGACGTTTCACTAACCATGGTTCAATTTTTTAAACTGAAACAATTTCAGTCCTCTACTTATATTCATTTTTTAAATATTATAGAGTAAGCACCAAGAGCTCCGATTCATAATAAAAGACTGCCTAAACTCTACATTAGACCCTTGTAATTTTTTTAAAAGTAAAATACAGTAGATTATTCTCTTGTTTATGTCCATATTTTTGTAATATGTGGTACTTGAATACATGTATGTTTCCTTCATCTAATTTGTTTTTTTTTTAAATTAGATCCAGTTGGTCTTTTTTTTTTTTTTTTTTTTTTGGGAATGAAAGATGACAAATCAAAGGCACTTGAAAAGTTGGAGGAAGACTACGGGGAAGAAACCGAAATTGATCAGATTCCAAAAACGCAACCTGGACTCCCTAATTTTTCTATGCAAGAAAATGGAGAGGTACAAACTGAAAACTTCATTGTCGATGTTTTGAAGAGCAAACTAGAAGTGGGTAAGATTGTGAACACTCTTGAAGAAGCTTATTTATTGTATTGTCAATACGCACATGCCAAGGGATTTAGTGTAAGGAAGGGTGAACAACGATGTTTTTCCCATACTGATGAACTTCAATCAAAGGAATTCAATTGCTCATGTGAAGGTTTGAAAGATGAAAAAAGATCTAGTAAAAAGATTCCAATTTATCAAAAACTGCTCACTAGAACTAATTGTAAAGCCAAACTGAAAATTTCAAGAGAAAATGGGGGTCAATGGAGAGTTAGTAGATTTGTGGAAGAGCATAACCATGAGATGTTTGCACAGGATCAAACTCACTTGTTAAGATCGGCACGCAATATATCACATGCAAAAAAGTCTATTATAGAAGCTATGGTAAATGCTGGAATATCTGTCTCTGCGGCTGTTTCTTTCATGGAAAATGAAGCATGTGGGTCAGAAAATTTGGGTTTTACTAGAAAGGATGCATATGATCATATGAGTCGACTGAAAAAACATACCAAAGTTGAGAATGGAGATGCCACTGCGCTTATTAAATATTTTATAAATACGCCGAATAAAGAGAATTACTTTTACTGGAACGTGCAATTGGATGATGACGATAGGGTGATGAACTTTTTCTTTAGGGACTATAGAAGTGCGGTTGATTATGAAAATTTTGGTGATGTCTTGTCGATTGATACAACATATAGAACAAATAAGTATAATTTGATATGTGCTCCATTTGTTGGTATAAATCACCATATGCAGAATGTGATGTTTGGCTTGGCCTTAATGTCAGATGAAACCGAAAGTTCTTTTGAATGGTTGTTTACAACATTTCTTGATTCTATGAATGGAAAGCAACCTCAAACTATTTTTTCAGATCAATGTCAAGCTATGATGAATGCCATCGAAACAGTTTTTCCACATTCACATCATCGTTTATGTCAGTGGCATATAAATCAAAATGCTCCTTCACACTTTGGGAGTTTAAATGGAGATTCAGCTTTTAAACATCTATGGTATAAATGCATGACTTATTGTGAATCTGAAGATGAATTTGAGGCCACATGGAAATATATGATTGATACATATAATTTGGATGATCATAGATGGTTGAATGGGATGTACAAACTCAGGGAAAAATGGGCTACTGCCTTTAGTAGTGGAAGGTTTAGTGCGGGACTTTTGGCAACTTCGAGGAGTGAGAGGCCACAAATATGACTTTGAAAAAGGCATGCAACAAAATGAGTTCTTTGTATGAATTTGTGATGAATTATGCAAAAATTCAAAATAATTGGCGGAATAAGGAAAAGACAGAGGATACTTGTTGTCGTCATGGTAAGCCTGCACAGATTTTGAAAAATCATCCATTGTTGATTAATGCTGCTGAGGTTTACACGATTTTCATATACCAGTTATTTGAAATTGAATTGGTTAATTCTTTGAATTGCAAATTTGTTGAATTTTTTGAGAGATGACGGCGGAAGAAGGAATGAAGGTCAAATGTTTTTTTAAAAATAAATCATTTTAAAAAATTGAACCATGGTTAGTGAAACGTCCAAATTGAGATAACACATAAGGTTTTTAATAAATTTTTATTTATTTAAAAAGCTTGAAATTAATTGCCACTTGCCAACTAATAAATGATTAAGGACAGTACCCCATGGGGCAGCATCGATGAAATAGGCCATTATTCAATGTAGATCTCGAAGTACGTACGAGTAAGACTTACTCCAATAAAAATTATTTAAATTATATATTTTATATTATTAAATATTTATTTTTATGATGATTTCTACCGTTAAAAAAGAACCATGTGATAAAAGGTCTGATTCAGTAGGGGTGGATTAAAAATTTCCAAAAATGCACTGAATATTTACTAAACTAGTTATATATTTTTATATAAAAATAATAACAATTTTGTTCAAGACTTTTAATTGGCATATAATTATTGAACCTCGCATGTGGACCTATATAAAAATTTGTTTTGTAAGATGATTGAATAATTTTTTTTAAAAAAAAAATCCAGATCGATCATAGTAACCAACACAACTAAGTCTTGATTTTTAAATTTTTTTTAAAAATACCTTACTTTTATTCTCGTCCGGCTCGAAATTACCTTACTTCGTACATTTCGAAAGACCGTTTTTTTAAAAATACCTTACTTTTATTCTCGTCCGGCTCGAAATTACCTTACTTCGCGCATTTCGAAAGACCGTTAGAGCTTTTTTTTTATAACGATCACGAGCCATTAGGCTGAACCGATATGTGCATCGACCCATACTCATGTACCACTACGACCGGTCATATTTCGCCTTCTCCAATACTTGAACCCAGGACCTTCAGACTTAAGTACTTAGATTCTTAAAGTGATATTCTATTAGTGACGGTGCAGCTTATGCTGGACCATCCTAACGACCCATGACCAATAGTGATACATAGATATAGGTCGAGGCCTATATTGGTTCAGTCGTTACAAATATACAAGAGGTTATATGTTTTTTTTTTTTTTTTTGAGTTTTCAAATAGGTGAAGTGTACTACTTTCGCGAACATTGTCCAAGAATACACATCCATCTTTTAATGATCAAACATGATACAATGAAAGGTTGCCCATGTGATACGGTTGATGCAAAAAGTTGCATCCATGTGGTGAGTAGACCTAATTTTGCATCCACACTTTCAATAATGTCCTACCAATGAATGAATGCTGATTGATTTTTTTAAAAAAGTATAAACCTATATTTTTTTATTTGATTTCTCTTATTTTAGTTAGTTTTCATGATCAGTTTAATTTAAAAACAATAATAATAAAACTAAAAGTAAAAATAAGAAATCGTAGAATTTTAATATGGTTCGGTCCAACCGTCCTATTTCCACAAGATCATGTCTAGCTATCAAGCAAATTCAATAAATATAATGAAATTGCAATCACACAAGGATTGATCAAATAAAAGACTACATATTTTCCAATGACACCTCAATAACAAACATATTGAGTAGATTTCACTTGACGAATACCACTCGTCTTCAATATCAGTCAACTCGAACTTCTTTCGATAGTATGCAAATTGTTCTCTCCCTATAATGTTATCTTTCTCTCCCGATAAATGAATAATCAATCAGTGAACACTTCTGTGCCATCAGCAACATAAAAGCTCTCAAATCAAAATGATAAAGTTGCGTTGTTTGAATTTTGTGGTAGCATTTGTCGCGACACAAAATATAACACGGAATGAACTTATTCATTTTCTTCACAAAAAGTCTCTCGAAAAATTGATATTCTATCCGAATAATATGTCACTTAAAACTTATGGCCTTCCTCGATCACACATGATCAGTCTCGACAATCTTCAAAATTAATGAACATTCTTTTATATTATCTTTTCAAATTTTGTATCACATATTGTCATGATAATGTTATCCAATATATTCTTCGTATCTTTAAAATATTCATACAAATATCTTGTTCCTTATATCTCTATATCCAAAATCTTCAAAACAATATTTTAATTTTTTCGCACTATAATCTCAAAAATAAACCAACCAAAATTCACATCTAACATATTACAAAAACTTGTGTGAGACGGTCTCACGGGTCGTATTTTGTGAAACGGATCTCTTATTTGGGTCATTCATGAAAAAATATTACTTTTTATGCTAAGAATATTACTTTTCATTGTGAATATCGGTAGGGTTGACACGTCTCACAGATAAAGATTCGTGAGAACAGTCTCACAAAAGACATATAACATATATAATTGTTCTTAATTTTATTTTCGTTATAGTATAAGCTTATGTGAACACACACACACACATATATACATATATATACATATACATATATATATATATATATATATACGGTTTGTGAGATAAAATATAATAACATTTTATTCATTATAATGATTCTTCGATCCTCTCTAATATTCGATACACAAACAACATATATTATATAAACCACGATGTTTTGATCTGGCAGCGTAACGAGTTAGACTTTTCATTCAATGGATTTAATAAGATAATTCATATTCCAAAATATTATTTCCATTTTTAGTTATAATTATCATTGATTTGTGCCTCTCAACAACTCGACATATGGTCCTTTTTTCTTAGTTATATAACCTGACGGCTGGAAGGGCTCAGTGGAGCTAAAGATTTGACAAGACATACTCAAGAATTATGATAACTATACAGAAATAATATATTATATAAATCATAGTATCTTTTATAAATAATTTTAAAATATAAATCAAATCAAGTATTAGGGATTTACCATCATGCACTAGAAGTACACGGTCTCGTGGGGTAAGGAATAATTTGACAAGGATTTGAATTGAATATCGACAAAAATAAATAGAAATTTATTATATTATTGAAAAAAATTATTAGGGCGACCAATTTCGATACTCTGTGTGTAAAAAATCTATTATATACATATTCATTCTAACAAAAACCATTGTGTTTAATTTTTCAAGGCAAAAACTTGTGTGATACGGTCTTACGGGTCGTATTTTGTGAGATATATCTCTTATTTGGGTCATCCATGAAAAAATTTTACTTTTTATTGTTAACATCGGTAGGGTTGACCCGTTTCACAAATAAAGACATTAGACCTTTTCACAAGAGACCTACTCTAACTTCATTAATATACGAGAGATCCACATGTCTAAAAATATTGAGATATGAAAAGAATTACTCTGATAAACATTTTACTCGTATAAAAAGAAAATTTCCTTACAATTTTACAGGAAGGAATAGAAGTTATTTTTGGCATGCTAAAATTAAAGGTAGACCAACTGCCCCATATTAAACGTAAGAGCCCACTTGTCCGAAAACGTACCATGATGGTCAAATTAATTATTATAATATAGTTGCTTAAGAAATTTAATTTTGTTCTACAAAGATCTTAAAAAATCTAATGACCACAAAATGTTTTAATAATTAATTATTTTCTTTCTGCTTACGAGATATAACCATGATAAAATAAAGTTAATAAAATGTAACGAATACGTGTAAACACATCGATTGATTCCTTACACCACCATCAGTGAAAGGATTAAATTACGGAGATATTTTTCAATAAAAAACGAAAGACTTGTTATTCTTAAATAAAAACTTGTACTGAGATAGATATCACAGATCATATTTTGTGAGACAGACTTGTTAAAAAAATTGTTTATTACAAATATTGCTACATTTGGCTAGGGTGATATACATATCGTACCGAAAATTATATATCGTACCGAAAGTCACAGTATAAACAAATTCATACCGATATTGTACCAAACTTTTCGTTACATCAAAAATCGGTATATCGAAATTTTGGTACACATAACTAACATACCGATTATACTGCAATTGTACGATATACCGAGATTTCGGAACGGTATCGGTATATATCGTTTTATACCAACAAATCTTACATTTTTTAAAATTTTATAAATTTATTGTTTTAAAATATTATATATTTTAAAAAATTTACATATTTTTTTTCGGTATTTTGTTTCCGGTTTATATCGAAAATTTTAAATTTCATATCATTGTCATACCAAAAAATTCGATATTGTTACCGTACCGTAAATCTTCGATATACTGAAAATTCGATATTTTTTCGATACGATAATCTCGATATATTACCAAAAATTCGATGTTTTTTAAATTTGATGTTTATTTCCACCATACGTTTGGCACAACATTATCTACTAAACTAACGATAGACTCATAGACCAATATAGCATAGCTAACATTTCCTTAATACTTTAATTAATCAACATAGACCAAGTTTGTATAATAATTTATTTAGAAAACAGTAATACTATAATCATGGACTATATAATTAGATATTTGAAAAAGCCATTACCATTAATTTCTTAATGGTCAAGTTGGTACATAACTTATCGTGGATCATAATTTCATTGGGACTACATATAAAAATTTGATTGTGAAAGTCAATTGGTTGATCTAGTTTTTTGGCTGATTTGGGGGAGTAACCTATATTTAATTTAGTGGTGTAGTCTTTGTTTTTTTGTTTTTTTTTTAAAAAAATTAATAACATTGATGACTTCTTGTTGGTTTACTTTTTTTTTTAATCAATTAAATCTAGAGTAAGTCTCTTGTGAGACGTTTTCACAAATCTTTGTTTGTGAGACGGGTAAATCCTACCGATATTCACAATAAAAAGTAATACTCTTAGCATAAAAAATAATATTTTTTCATGGATGACCCAAATAAGAGATCCGTCTCATAAAATACGACCCGTGAAACCATCTCATATAATTTTTACCTTAAATTTATTGAATATTTTTTTTAGATTGTATATAAATAATCATTCTTTTTATATCTAAAATATAAAATTTATTATAAATATAAATAGAATTAATCAATCTCACATATAAACACGATTTTTCAATAAAAAAATTAGAAGTACGGATGAACATTAATAATTTTTTGATGGGACATTTCATAAAGGGACATAAATGAAATTGGCACGTAATTCCCGGATAATTTCATGCTTGCGGAGGATGGAGACTCGGGGGAAGACATGGACCATTATATTTAAATAAATTGTTGAGTTTTTTTAAAAGAATAAATAGTTTGTCATAATTTTTTGGGCAATTTGTAGAAAAATATCTCTGTCTATGATTTATTTAAGATTCAGTACCTATAAGTTTATTTTTGTATTTTAGTACCTGACAAAAGACCAACTTAGTTTTTACTACATGTTTCATGCATATTTACCTTTTTACCCTTTTAATTAATAAAAAATTATATAAATACCTATTTTTATTGGTCATTTTCTCTTTCCACTCATCATTCCCAATGCATTTGGATGACATATAAATTAAATTTAAATATTTTTTATTTAAAAAAAAAACAAATTCTCAACTAATTGAACTTTTTGAAATACTTATTTTTAATTGCGAAATACTTAATTTTAGTTTTAAAATACTTGATTTAGTAAATGAAATACTCAGAATGTGTATTAAAATACTGAATATTCGAATATGCAACACAAGTTCACCAAATGCTCGCATTTTCATGCAAGATCCATTTGGATGACATGTTCATTTCATTTAATTATTTTTTTATTGTTAAAAAAACAAATTCGCAACTAAGCATTGAACTTTTTCAAATACTTAGTTTTATTTTCGAAATACGTAATTTCAATTTTAAAATACTTGATTTGGTAAATGAGATACTCAGAATGAGTATTAAAATACTGTATATTCGAATATACAACGTAAGTTTACCAAATGCTCGCATTCCATCCAAGATGCATTTAGATGACATGTTCATTTCATTTAATTATTTTTTTATATAAAAAAATTTGCAACTGAGCATTGAACATTTTGAAGTACTTACTTTTATTTGCGAAATACCTAATTTCAATTTTAAATGCTTGATTTGGTAATTGAGATACTCATACAAGTTAATAAAATACTGGATATTCTAGTAGGCAATGTAAGTTCACCAAGTGCTCGTATTTCTATCCAAGATCCATTTAGATGACATGTACATTTCATTTAAATATTTTTTTAATTTTTAAAAGAAAAACAAATTCGCAACTAAGTATTGAACTTTTTAAAGTACTTAGTTTTACTTGCGAAATACCTAATTTCACTTTTAAAATACTTGAATGAGTATTAAATACTGGATATTAGAATATGTAACGTAAGTTCACCAAATGCTCCCATTTTCATCCGAGATGCATTTGGATGACATGTTCATTTCATTTATTATTTTTTAATTGTTAAAAAAAATTCGTAACTAATCATTAAACTTTTTCAAATACTTAGTTTTACTTGCGAAATACCTAATTTCAATTTTAAAATACTTTATTTGGTAAATGAGATACTCAGAATGGGTATTATCATACTGCATATTCAAATATGCAACGTAAGTTCACCAAGTGCTCGCATTTCCATCCAAGATACATTTGGATGACATGTTCATTTCATTTAATAGTTTTTTTAATTGTAAAAAAAAAAAAAAACAAATTCGCAACCAAATATTGAACTTTTTCAAGTACTTAATTTTACTTGCAAAATTCCTAATTTCAGTTTTAAAATACTTGATTTGGTAACTGAGATACTCATAATCAGTATTAAAATACTGGATATTCGAATATGTAACGTAAGTTCACAAAGTGCTCATGTTTCCATCCAAGATGTAATTAGTTGACATGTTCAAAGACTTTTCAGCAGCCACAAAGCTTTGAAAGAGGAAAATAGCTTAGAGCGAAGATTTGAAGATTTTCGGACAATGTTCTTCGAGAGAATAGCCCGTGATAGGAACAAATATCATAATCCGTGGATTTACAATTTACAGAGAAATATGAAGTCGGATACACGTCGATAGTCATAGTCCAGTAGGTCAAAAGCTATGGGATTTAATAAAACGACATGCAATTCACCATTGATAAATAATTAAAGAGATTTAATTACTTCACTGAGTTGAATTATTTTGGCATAGTTTGAGAGAGCGTGTTCAATTGGATACGAAATCTCGTCGAAAGCATAGATAATTGTCTAACGAATTAAGTATATTAGAGAGGGGTAGGTGAACCGAGATTTCCAACAAATTCATTTCTCATTGAACTTTAATCAATCATTATAACTTCTTTATTTCATCATTAATCTTTGAACCATTTCATTGAGTTTTTATTTAATAATCGTAGTAGTAAACAATCATCTGAAGTATCGCTGCTAAAAATTGAGTAATTGAAAATAATAATTGAGAAATACGGTCCCTAGACAATGAAAGTTTTGCTCAATCACTAAGCACGGAACATTTTGACATCGTGCACTTGCGATTATTGAAAGTCCATGACTATATTATTACTTGACATCGTGCACTTGCGATTATTTCGAGCTTGAATATCATTAATTTTTACTAATAATTTTACAATGAAAGTTTTGCTCGATCACTAAGCATGGATTGCATATTCATTTTATTTAATATATTTTTAAGCATGAAAATTTTAAAGTACTTAGTTTTACTTGAGAAGTACCTAATTTGAGTTTGCAAATACTTGATTTCGTACATGAGATACTCACAATATGCATTAAAATACTGGATATTCGAATATACAATATTTCCATGGAAAATTCATATGATACTTATTCATATCATTTAAATAAATAAACATAGTTCATTATTCATCATGGACTAATTGAGAGATGCATTATAAACATAATTCGTAAATGAGCTTGAAGTTTGCACTTTAAGCATATTTATCGATTCTTGGATCAATGATTTATAAAATACTCATAAATATTAATTGACAATACTTTTTGATATTCATTGAATGACTTATTTGACAATTATACTTATTTGACATAATACTTATTGGTAATTATTCATTATACTTATAAATATTTTTTCTGTATACTTCTGAGTATTAATTTATAATATCATTAATATTCATTCACAATACTTGTTGGTATTCATTAAATGACAATGCAATACTTCGTTTGATACCATCCTCATTAGTATTCTTTCATAATATTTATTGGTAATCATTCATTATATGCATCAATATTATTTCATTATACTTATTATCAAATTTGAATTTTTAAATGGTAAAATCAATTATCAGTAGAATCTAATTATATAGTACTTGTAATAATTTATGTATCACATTTTTATTTCACAGATCTCATCATCAAATGCAACTCAATATTGACTTCAAATTATATATTTTGACACCATCAAATAATCGAATTTGAGTTTAAATGGTAAAATCAAGTATCTGTGGACTCGTATTAGGTATTATTTGTATTAATTCAGGTATCACATTAGATACTTCTTAAGTAAAAATAAGTATTTTAAAATTTCAATACTTAGTTGAGAAAGTGTTTTTTTTTTACAAAAAAAATATTAAATGACATGAATATGTCATCCAAATTCATCTTCCAAGGAAAGATAAACACTTGGTGAGCTTACGTTGCATATTCGAATATCCAGTATTCTATTACATATTATGAGTATCTCATGTACCAAATTAAATATTTGCAATCTCAAATTACGTACTTCTCAAATAAAAACAAATACTTTAAAATTTTTATGCTTACTTGGGATTCTGTTTTTCTTTTACAGAAAAAATATTAAATGATATGAATATGTCATCCAAATTCTTATTCCCTGGAAATATCAATACTTGGTGAACTTACGTTCCCTATTCGAATACCTAGTATTTTAATACATATTGTGAGCATCTCATTTACGAAATCAAGTATTTGCAAACTCAAATTACGTAATTCTCAAGTAAAACTAAGTACTTTAAAATTTTCATGCTTAGTTGAGAATTTGTTTTTTTTTTTTAATTATTAAATGAGATGAATATATCATCCAAATGTATCTTCCGTAAAAATACCAACATTTGGTGAACTTACGTTGCTTATTCAAATATCCAGTATTTTAATAAATATTATGGGTATCTCATTTACGAAATCAAGTATTTGCAAACTCAAATTAAAATACTTCTCATTTAGGGAGTAAAATAAATTATTGGTAGACTCGAATTAGATATTTTTTGCACTAATTAACTTCACAAATGACACATCAAAAATTCAATATTACTTGAAACTATATTTTTTATATCCCAAAATAATCAAAATTGAGTCTTAAAAGGGTAAATCAATTATATGTGAAATCAAATTAGGTACTAATTGTACCAATTTAGGTAGCACGTTTTTTATTCACAAATCTCATCATCAAAAAATATTCAATATTATCTTCAAATTATATATTTAGACATACTCAATCGAATTTGAGTATTTAAAAGGTAAAATCAAGTGTTTATGAACTCGAATTATGTATTATTTGTATTAATATAGGTATCACATTTTTGCTTCAAGAATATCATCATCGGTGTCACTTAATATTAACTTCAAATTATATTTTGGCATCCTCAAATAATTGGATATGCGTATTTACGGGTTAAAATCGTGTATTTATATACTCTAATTAGATACTATGTGTACCAATTTAAGTATCACACTTTAACTTCACAAATGACACAATCAAAATTCACGTAATATTACTTGAAACTTAAGTATTTTCTTACACATTTGAAGTATTCAAATAGCCAAATCAAATATTTGGAACACGAAAATAGGTATTTTATCGATCAAAATAAGTAATTTTTCTAATTCAACAATGAGTGAGAAACTGTGTTTTTTCAAAAATTAGATGACATGAATAAGTCATCTTAATGTATTTTCAATGAAAATACCAACAATTATTGAATTTATTGTGATAGCTTGAAGATCCAATATTTTCTTACACATTTGGAGTATTCAAAGAGTAGAATCAAGCATTTGGAACTCCAAAATAAGTATTTTGTTGATCAAAATAAATATTTAATCTTATTTCATGATGACCGATGTTTTTTTTTAAAAAAAAATTAAATGACATGAATAAATCATCCTAATGCATTTTTCATGAAAAGACCAACAATGACTGAATTTATGGTGAATGATCGAAAATATAGTATTTTCTTATATATTCGGAGTATTCAAAGAGCGAAATCAAGTATCTGAAACCCCATAATATGTACTTTATATGTCAAAATAAGTATTTACTTTTATTCCATGATAATTGATAAACAATATTTTGTTAAAATTATATTTTAAATGGAGAAAAATGATATAATTTTTGTGGATAAAATAATATATTTATTTAAATAATAAAGGGTAAAAGTGTAAAGTTTGCTTTATGGGTAGTTAAAACTAAATGTATAGATGTGTCAAGTACTGATTTTTAAAAAATTATAGCTAGGTACTGAATTCTAATTGAAACATTGGCAGATGCATTTTTTTGAAATTTACCGTACTTTTTTTAAATTTTAATTTAGTGTCATATATTATCAAATTTCGATCTAGTTTCATATCTTATATTTTCGACAATTTTGGTGATTTTTCATCGAGACTACAAATCTAATTACACATTAGAGTCATATTTAAAAAATAACTTTAAAACAAAAAACGATGGACTAAAACTGAAATCTAACGACATAAAAAAACAAAAATAGTAAAATATAAAACAAAAAATTCAACTTTCTCATTTTTATATTTGTTTTGGCAAATGTAAATTTACATAACACTCTATAATTTACTAAACAATACCGTCTTAGTTTATCGTTTTCACCACTATTTTATGATGCTCTTTTTTTTTAATATATTTATCTAATTTCTTTTGGTTGTGTATACTAGAGAAAGAATTTATTTAATTTTGATATCCATCATTATATTAATTCACACCAAGAGCATTATATCTTTTTATTTATTCAAAAAATATTCCAATTTTTTTTATTTGTTTAATTATATGTTCATAGTATAGATGCCATATAGCTCCTTGGGAAGTGATGCGATGCACCATTATCAATCACAATACTCTCATTTAAAGTCGTCTCCAAGAGAGACGGGAGTGATATAGATGAGCTTAATATATACAGTTTAAAAAACTCCACTAGAACTGAAATTCGCAAGAGTCCTAGGTTTTGGTCAAGTTTTGGCATCACCCCGGAGTTTGTTCTCAGCTTCGAATCAAACTCGAGCCGAGAATACTTAAGTACACCAGTTTGGTAAAAAATTTCTTAAGCATACTCTAAGGTGAAAATAATCATGCTATCATATGCATCACGTTCCCTAGATTCTTGCAGCCCGTGGAGGTCCGTCTTTAAATGAGTTGCGAATATTTCAACTCAACTCATTTAAATTTGTTGGTGATTTGGGTCCACCCGACGAATTCAACCCGAATTCTGGAGTCCACTGGACTAAGTAGAGTACAGCTTTAATACTATTAATTAATAAATTGGGCCATCGGAGAGAGCAAAGGCCCGGATAAACAATGGGGCTACAGCAGTTGTTTTGCTTCAATTATCCCGCGATTCAACATGTCTAATAGATTATATGTTGGTTTAGTAATGTAATAAAATTGTACTTTATTATTTATATGATTTTTTTTTTTGTAATAAGGATTAAATTTAGTAATATTATAATACGAATAAAATAGTTTAAAAATTGTAAATTTTATTCTAAAAACTTATTAATCTAACACTATTGGTGCCTACTAAATAAAAAACTAGATTTTTACTAACTTTTGATTTACTAAAAGTTTGTCGGAAATAAGTTCATACTAGAATCAAAAACATTTAAAGGTTGAATATTATTTTCTGATAGATAAATTTTGAATAGGTGGTGGTTATTTGAGAAACCATCCTCTTTTAAACTTTTAGTTGTTCTAAAGATTATTACTAAAAAAATTTAGAGTAGGTCTCTTTTGAGACGGTCTCTACGAATCTTTATCTGTGAGACGTTCAGCCCTATCAATATTCATAATAAAAAGTAATACTCGTAACATAAAAAGTAATATTTTTTTCATGGATAACTCAAATAAGACATCTGTCTCACAAAATACAACCCGTGACATCGTCTCACACAAATTTTTGCCAAACATTTAATAATAGAGTTTGGGATTATTTTCTTAACTTTACATTTGGTATCTTGACATATTTGATTTTTAACACTATTTTCTTCGTAAAAACAATAATATAGAAATAGTTTTCCAAAATTACACACTTTATATTAAATTCAAATAAATATTATTTTATTGTTATTATTATTATTATTATTTTTCAGATTCGAATCGAGTTTGAATCAATGATTGAGACAATATTACTCGTATTCGTATCCGTATCGTGACGCACGCAGAGGGAGTTTTTGTACGAATGCTACAACCACCTGAGAATGCAGTTCCATTTGACATCAGCAGTACAAGAAGCAATCAATTTTCAAACCAAAAACAAACATCATCAACCATGCAAAAATAACGTCCTCGAGTTGGTGACAAAACATAAGAATTTCATCGATTCACTTACTTTATATCAAATATCCGAAGCCACGAGGGGAAGTAAACGACGACATTTCACGCATTGCGCGTGTAAAATAGATCATGCTGGAATGTAATAACGAAATGGGGATACGGGGAGAGACATGGAAATAGCGAGTTCACTTTAAACTGGAAGGATCAAATTATTGTATATTCATTCCAACATCAATTCGAGTACTATGGAAAGGGCGTTTCGATCAAGAAATGCACAAGCAAAGGCTAATATACGAACCTATTTTCATTCCATGAGATGCAATTGAGATCATACTATGACACTTCAATGCTTCGACAAAAGAAAATCTTTGATTAAATTTAAAAAATGGAACTCAAGATTACCTGAGGAAACGTTCAACTGAATCGTGAGTAAAATCTGATAACCCCTCCTATCCTCCTCCAACCCCAAAACAAAAGCAAAAACAATAGTTCCCACAAATTACCCATTACCAAGAAGTCGGAGCATCTGGCATCCAATTTCTGTAACTATGAGCATAACACAACAAATGCACAGACGGCGCCGTGGTCAATGCAAATTTAGCAACCCATCACAGCACAGTTATAAACAAAACTCCCCGATCGTTTTCGGCCTAGCAAATCCCACTGCGGTGGACCTTCGCTTGGATTCCAAGAATTGACTTCAATGAATCCTTCACCAGCATTTCTCGGGCCCCCAATTACAATCAGACGATCACCACACGCCCTAAATGCTATACCCCAACCATACATTGAATCCGTACGTGCTGGTAATCTTCCTATGGTAACCCAGGTTTTACTATATTTGTCATATTTTCTTACTTCCATAACAGCATGATCCGCTGCATATAATTCATTATTTACAACAGCGATCAATGGTGGCGCTTCTGAAGTAGCAGGTGGCTCAACTCCTTCCACAGCCGTGCTTAAGGGGGACATGTTAGGGATTTCGGTCCAAATCCCGGTTTCCAAATTATATTTCTCCCCGCAAGTGAGAGGCTTTGAATCTGCTTTTTCAATCCCTCCAATCACAAAAAAACTATTGTCCATAAACACCCCTGAACACATTTTTCTTGGTTTGTTCATGCTTGGAAGTGTAGCCCAAGTTCCCAATTCTGAATTATATAACTCCGCGGAATCTAGGATGTTTCCTAGTGAATCGCAACCACCAGCTAATATCGCGATCTCCCCAAGGCTTGCAGATCCAAACAAACATCTAGGCGTATTCATACGCATTCCAGTGGTCCACGTGTTTGTCAACAAACTATAACTATAAATCACATGGGACATAAGATCTTTTCCGAAAACCAGAAGCTCAGTTCCAACCGCCAAAGATTCCTTGTCCGAAAACAAGAAACAATCATTGGGATTCATTCTAGGCAAATGCATCCAATGTCGGCGACTTGGGTCGAAGGCTTCCCATTCGAGCAATTGGCAAGAAAAATAAACCCAATGCTCGACCACGCCACTATGCCTCCTTAATCTATACAGCTCGCCACTTCTAATAAGTGAGCGAAAGCTCCCGTTCAGGGATGCAATTGAGCCATAATCTGCTCTAGAGCACCTAATAAGACAACTAATAGAGTTGTCGCGACCAATAGCAGAAATTAATGAACTCGTATCAGAGTTATCACCGGCATGTCGCTGACAACTTGATTGATCTGCCTGGTCAATAAGGGCGATCGAAATTCCGCCAATTGACAAAGACGTATCGATTTGATCCCCAGATTGGTTACATACTTTTTTCACAACAACAATATACTCTTCATTAGTATCTAATGCTCTCTTGTTCTGATGAACCCCACGATTCTCCAACCGGTAATTCATACAATGCCAATTACCTTCTCGTTCGCAAGTCCTTCGATAATCCCTCGAAACCAAACAAGCACGATCTTCCAGCATGTCTTCTTGATCCAAATTCAAAAGAAGCTACAACTTTTGTTTTCTATTAACACCAATCCAGATGCTTCTTTCTAGTGTACACTGCAAAATATTGGCAAGCATAAACATGAAATCCGGAAAGAAATTTTTCTAAAGCTCTCAGCTTTATACAAAATTTAGGAAACCAATCAAATAAAAATCCAACAAGGCCTAATTTTAGGCAATGCACAAACCGTTAAACACAGATTATATCACATAGAAAAAGGAACAAATTAGATAAATAACTATCATCTGATCAGAAATCAGTCCGGTCAAACACCATCAACCAAATTTTTTTTTTCTTTGGACAACAACTGTAAAAAAAAAGTAAAAATTAAAAAAACGCAGATCCAAGAACACCGCAAAACGTAATACCAATAATTTTTAATCAATTTAAACATGCTAGATCCAGAAAAGCAATACGATAGTTCTCTAAAACTCAGGTCAAACAAAAACCCAGCATCCAAAAAGGAAAATCAAATCCAAAGCTACAATCTTGCATTCGTTTTGCAATCAATTACTTAGATTAGATCTATCAATAAAGTTCAAGGAAACCACCAAAAAAAGGAAAAAGAAAAAAAAACTTTTGCCACAGTCGAATATATCAAAAGGAAGCTGCAATTAAATAACGCGCTAAACATCATAAATCAATAATGGACCACCAAAAAAAATAATCAAGAACGGATAAAACTTACAGATGATGGATAAAAACGAGGAAAGGAGAGCTTGTTTTTTAATACAACAATACTATCTTTCTCTCCCCCTTTACATGTATATATCTATGCATGTATTTATCTCTGTGTATTTTTTCTTCCTTTTCTTTTCCCTCTTATCCTTTCCTTCTTCTTTTTCCCCACTAGCTCAGAGCTGTATTAATAAAGTTTGTATATAAGTGAAGAGAGAAATGCAGCTTCAATTCAATTCTTGGTGTCGTAAGAGAAATCCTTTGGATTCTCTCTGCAAATCAAGCGAAGGGCTTTGTGCTTTGCCTTGGGAGTTAGGAGGAACCCCTTTTATCTCTCCCACTTTTTTATTCTTCTTTTTTTTCCTCTTATTTATATCTTTCTTCAGCAAATCTTGACAATTTATTTCGAAATGAACAATACAAAAACTTATCTGAAGCGATCTTACGAATTGTATTTTGTGTGACAGATATCTTATTTAGATCATCCATGAAAAAATATTACTTTTATGCTAAGAGTATTACTTTTTATTGTGAATATCAGTAGGATTGATCCGTCTCACAAATAAATATTCGTGAGACCGTCTCACAATAGACCTACTCAATTACGAAATAACAATTGTATTAATTTTGCTGTGTTTCAGTTTGACCATAATTATCATTTTAATTGATTCACAAATATAAAATTTTAAATAATTCAATTTTTTCTTTATAAAATTATTATACATTTTTTCAATATTAATGCACTTACATTTAAATTAAATATTATGATTTATTAATATACATATATACATATATAATATTTAAAATAAATTACATTTGAAAACATACTTTGACTTGATTCTTTTATGTAAAAACTATTTATGAATTTTGTACTTGTGAGAGGCTAGCTGTGACTACTAGCTGTACAATTGCTATATTAGTAGTGTCTTTTTCCATCATTGGATTGATAACAATAAATGGATTTTTTTTGCTAAAATTAGTCATAATAATTCAAATTATTATTATTCAAATAAGTAATGCTGGTTGGCTATTTTTTTTTTTAATGAGTTGAGAAATAGATGCAGTGTTGTGAGTCCATCTACAGCTTAGTTTGGCGCAGCCGTGGGGATATCAGATCCGCCCTTTAGTCGGCGGTGACCCGTGAGTCTGCGCATTTAAAGTGATGATTGAAAATAATTCATACTAATTTCTTAAAATATGTTTTTCCCAAATATTTAGAATTTACATTTGGATGGAGTTTATGTATATCATTTTCCCCGGCCCCAATAATCACTAAATAAATTGAATATGTATCTTGTGAGATGGTCTCACGAATTTTTATCTGTGAGACGGGTCACAATCCTACCGATATTCACAATAAAAAATAATACTCTTATGTACTGTTTGGTTCAAGTACTTGTAAGTACTAATATAAATAGTTCTATCATATCACTTGTTTTGTACAAGTATTATTTATCTCGATCAATCAAATTATTAATTATTGATTTCACATCAATCAAATTCGTAATAATTTATCTCACATCAATCAAATCAATAATATAAAATTACGATATTATCCTTAATAAATAATATTATTAATATTCTATTAATATTTTCAACAATGACAAAATGATAATATCATATTATCTGAAATTTAATCAATCAAATCAATTAAATCAAACAATATATTAACTATCATTTTCTATTTATTTTATTATTACAAAATATTGCTTATCTCCATACTATATATCTCATATCATGAACCAAACGATACCTTAGCATAAAAAGTAATATTTTTTCATGGATGACCTAAATAAAAGATTCGTCTCACAAAAGACGACCTGTGAGACCGTCTAACACAAGTTTTTGTCAAATAAATTATACTTATTCTGAAAATTTGTTTCCAAAATATTAAGTGCGAAAAAATCATTTCTTCATATATTGCCCCCCTTCACTCAAACCAACAACCCTTCATGGTAATGGAACGTGGCCTTAAAGATATATCGGTGTAGCATTAAGCCATGTTTCTCTAACACACAAAAAAAATTCTCATTACAAGGACAACTTGTATTTTCTAATATATATATAGTATATATATAGTTTTGTTATATTGTAGTGTTTATCTCTTTAATCACCACGGATATGACACTCGCTTATTGAATATATAATTTTGATATGATATAATCACATTTATTAGGTGAGTGTCATTTCAGTGGTGAGCAGAGAGGTGAAAATTATCAATGCCATGAGTTTGATTTTTATTGATTGCAAGACGTACACTTATTAAGAGGAACATTATCGAGGTGCAATAATTGTCACGACTTGGTAAAAAGATCGAACCATGAAATTTGGGCTGCTACGCGATATAAAATATTTGAGTTGCACTTTTTGATAAAATTACGAACGTTGAGTACTACAGTACATGTAAAAGCGGCACCAATTTTGACCATTTCATTCATTATCTGCGACACGAAATTTAACGCTAAGTAGTTCAATGAGAAAAAGTGGTTAAATTCTAATCAAAGTGTGCGCTCAAATTAAAATTGACAACTAAAATTTCGTGGGGCTGAATAATTAATGAATTCTGGTCGGTCAAGTAATTTGGAAATATTGATTCAAATCATAATAAAAAAATTATATATATATTATTTAATGTAAATTAATTAAAATAAATACATTTTTAAAGAATCACAAATTAAATTTCTCTTGGACCAAGCGCTTGCCGCTTTACCAAAAGTTATAGCTGGTGGTAATGATGCAACTCAAATCTTTTAAACGCACATCAGCTCAAGCACTATGGTTCGATCGCTCTATCAAGCAAGGACAATTATTGCACCCAACAATCTCCCTCCTAATAATTACACTCTTTGCAATCAATGAGAATCGAACCCGTGACCTTGGCTCTGATACCAATTGTTGGACCGAGCGCTTGCCCCTTTACCAAAAGCTATAGCTGATGGTAATAGTGTAACTCAAATCTTTTAAATCGTACAGCAGCTCAAGCACCACGGTTCGATCGCTCTACCAAGCAAGGACAATTATTGCACCCAATAATTTTTATTCATATATATGTGTGTGTGTGTAATTTTAATGTGCAAATATATGTCTCTACTTGCCTCCCCTCCTTGAATTTATGATATAGTAATTTGGATATGAGAGAAATTCGAGATGAATTAGAGTCGTTTAATTTTTCACACAATTACGAGGTTTTCCATTTGTTAACTTGTATGTCATTACAAAGTTTTAAATTTGAATTTATCCAATCAAGTGGATTCATTATATTGTACTATCCATGTCATTCATTATCAATCATTTCGCTTAATATATAGTTTTAGAAATGATTAATGTCGGTAACAAATTTTTTTTTCTTTGCATTATATTAAATTATAACTAGATGATATTATCAGCACATCACTTCTAAAGTTTTTTTTTTTTTTTTTAAATATTGATAGGGTATTTCAAAAACTTGAAACATGAGAATTTTATCTTTAAAACAGTATGGATATCACGCAGAAAGTTATCGCTGACATCTTATCGCGATTGCTTTAAGGTTTAAATATACACGTCTCACTCCGATCTACCACATAAAATTTAAAATTAAATTATAATTTTAATAACTATGAAAATTAATTTACATTTGTAACATTAATATATAATCGGATTCTAACATATGCTTTGTGTGTTGCAATCAAATAATAAATCAAAACTCGGCTAACAATCTAAAAAATACACTTAAAAGTTTATATAAATAATTTGACCCAATTGTTTGATGTGATCACGTTTGGTTGTAGCATTAGGCGCCCCTCACGAATAATAGAAGTCTTCAATATTCAACTTCGTCATCTAAATCAACAACTCCACAACACAATATTTTTCTAATGCAAAACATTAAGCATGTGGTCTATGATTTTTGAGTATGTCTCTTATGAGACGCTCTCACGAATCTTTATCTGTTAGACTTATCAATCTTACTGATATTCACAATAAAAACTAATACGCTTAGCATAAAAAGTTATACTTTTTCATGGACGACCCAAATAAGATATCCGTCTCACAAAATACGACCCGTGAGACCGTCTCACACAAGTTTTTGTCATGATTTTTTTGGAAATAAATTTGATAAAGATATTTTTTACTCGTCGGGAAATTTGTATAATTAATTGCAAGTGACGTGATTATAACACTAATAGTTTCATTTATCAAATATAGTTTTTTAATTATGTTTCGACGATCAATTTTAATTTTTTTAATAATTAAATCATTGTAACGTCGCTAATTTTTTTTTTAATGATTTCTATGAACAGACCCAGTTGAAAGAGAGATGTGAATTGGGGGGAGGGGACCTCGTTTCCCCTTTTGTCATTTTTGTTTTCCTAATTGTAACTCGCCTAACTACTTTTTAGTTGCGTGTACGACTAAACGGTGTCGTGTAGCGACAAAACTGCTTACTCGTGCGCCCCATGTGATTGGTGGAGGAGCCTGCCTTTTCCCACACGGATCCAATCTAATCTCGCAGTCCTATTCGCACGTGCGGCCCCATTATTTTTTAGCCAACCAATAACCGGACGCACCTTTTACGATGCACGGGTCTCGCTCACATTGTCGTCAAAGGACACCTTTGTTTTATACGTAACCACGATCATCTGTCCATAATAAAAATCGAAAATGTTTGAGTTTGTCTATAACTCGATAATTTAAAATACAAATTAAATATTTATCAAATCGTTTTGATCTTTTCGCACTCATACAACACTAATATTGTTCGGACAAAAACTTGCGTAAGACGATCTCACGGATCGTATTTTGTGAGACAGATCTCTTATTTGGATCATGCATGAAAAAATATTACTTTTTACGCTAAAAGTATTACTTTTTATTGTGAATATCGATAAAATTGACTCATCTCATAGATAAAAATTCGTGAGACCGTCTCACAAGAGATTTACTGTATTATTCGATTATACACTCTTTATATTGAAATACGAAAATCCATGAAATCCACTTTTATCTTATAATACAATTAGAATCAAATCTCATCATGTTGCACACAATTTTCGTTTATTTTATTATATTTGAAAACCTCATATTTATTAAAGATGACGGGGCCCACTAAAATAAACTTCTCCATTACCAAACAAATAGAAAAATAGATGATTATTACAGCAAGTGTGAGGCAATCCGCCTGTGCCGGCTTTAAATCCAATTTAGTATTTAAATATGTATTTAAAATTTATCGTAATCCAGCTTTAGTTAATAACTATCATGTGACACTAGCCACTACGTACGTGGCATTGATTGATCACGCTGCTAAACTTTCTCAAATTATGATTAATTAGTCCACAATTAACTTAATTCTTAAAATTTAAAGTTAATTTGGCAACAAAATAAAACGGGATTAATTTTGGGCTTAGTCGAGATTAAAATATTTTTGAGTTTGAATACTGATGCGATCCGGGTGAATCAGGTGAGCGGAGTCGCGGCAATCCACCGGATCTGCTTTGTGTTTTGTTTAAGGAGTAGCTCTCTCCTTCTATGGGGAATACATACATGCTATTTATAGGAAAAAAGTTGGTAGATACCTTGTTTTCAATGTTTTACTTGCCACTTGCCCTCTTAGATGTTGACTTCATGTCACGACACCTTATTTTTTCATCGTGTCACATCAATATGATCCTGTCATGTACGTTTCTCAAGACAAGATCTTATCTTCTGAACACTCGAGTGCGGCACTGTTATCGAGGTAGCCCGAGTAGAATGCCTCCCGGGAAAATTATATGAGAGCCCATGCTTCTGGTTTTCCGGGGAGTTGAGCCCGAGCTTGCACCTGCCCGACTTCATAAAAATCCATCATGCATATTGATCATGATTTGGGAATCTATTTTGACCCGGGCTCTTATGGGATATCAAATACCCATTTTGAAATAAATATTATTTCTTGCAACCAAAAATTTTACAAGAATTTAATTTAAAAATTAGATATATTATTCATATAATTTAATTTATATTCAATCTGCCATTCTAGAAAATAAAATAACACAGTAGCACTATATTTCGATTATTATGTTGAAAAAGCAGAAAATATCGTGAAAATACAAAATTAGAACCAAACAACTCCTCTCACGCAGCCCAAGAAGATTCCAGTTGGCGTACTAATCACAATTAAATCATAATCTCGAGGATGATTATCCAATCACATCCACCCATGTTGGGACGGATCCAGAAATTAAAGTTGAGGTGAACTTGAACTTAATATAATAAGTTATTGAGATATTAATACGCAAATAGTTAGCAAAATGACCTTGGTTTTTTTTTTTTTTTTAAAAAAGCCTATTGTTCCTAGCGTATTCGAAATAAGAGAGTTAATTTTAGAAAAAAAAGTTTAATAAATATCATTTTTCAAAATTTATATATTATTTAAATTAATATGTAACTCGTGTAATATAAGATAAGTTTCACTTAGATTCAAAATTTACATTTTAAAACTATTTTAAATATATTTTAAATGTACTTTCAAAATTAAATTCTATTAAATAAAAAAAATTGATCACTTTTATGAGTTATTTGCACCAAACTCCCTTTGAAATATCGAAAATCTACACTTACACTGTGAAAGTTAAATAGGTATTCTAGATATTAACTTTTATGAGTTATTTGCATCGTGATATCTTTTTAAAAAATTAGACTGTGCTTAAATATCTATATATATTTACCAAAAAAAAATTAGAATTGACTCGAATCTCTATAACTTCTTGTAAAAAAAAATCGGGCTAGGCTACAGCGTAGGACGGGCCAAGTATAGGGCCGTCCCTGCATTATGTGAAGCATTCTTGGGTTGAGGAGAAGATTATTGGAATAATATTAAAAATAATTATCCATATAATTTATTTATATTTGTTAAATAAATTATTCATTATTCAATTGCTTGCTCTTGAATTTCAGAATAAAATTAATATTTATTTATGAATAAAAAATGGTGTCCCGTTAAATCTGTATGAAGAGAAGATTCAATGTGGGCCTAATAAGATTATAAAGATCTTTTAAATAATTTTAAAAAATAATAATTGTATTTTAATATTGACAAAATCTTGTGTGAGACGGTCTCACGGGTCGTATTTTGTGAGATTGATATCTTATTTGAGCCATCCATACAAAAGTATTACTTTTTATGCTAAAATATTACTTTTTATTGTAAATATCGATAGGGTTGACACGTCTCACAGATAAAGATTCGTGAGAACGTCTCACAACAGATCTACTCTTTATATTATATCGATTGTAAACGAGTCTTTATATATAATAATTAGGCTCCACATATCAATATGGAAACAACAGCTCACCTTGTTCAATGACTCTCAGATAAAATTTACTAGCATAATATCCTACCAATCCTTGATTGACATGAATATTTCCTAAAATGTTAAGAGTCAATCAACTTTTCAAAAGCGAAGAGCCGACGTTGAAAAAACAAAGAAGCATTAAATGTTCTACGATGAAGAGAGGTTGACAATACTAATCTATTGGGAGATAGAACATATTTTCGTTGATAAAGATTTTTTACTGTTGGAAGACTTTGGCTATAAATATGTAGGTTCAGAACTTCATAGCCACGACGAATTGACAACAACAAGACAAATACAATTTGCAATATGGAATATCCCGAGCACGCTTATTCTTTATAAGATATCAAGTTGTTCACCTAGAACACACCTATTTGTTTATATCAGATCGCCAACGATCAACTTGTACTACACTACCAACTCTAGCCGTTCAAAGCTAACTGTTGTAAAATTTGTTCTATGGCGAACCTATTAATCTTAAACAAGTTAGAACTTGTTGTATTGAGATATTACTCAGAGTTTCGACGTAGGCAGCGTGATAAATCATAGTAGAAGTGGGTTCGTAAAAGGATTCTATAAATCAAATTCTTTTAGTAAATTTCTTCTTAAGTAGAAGAAGAGTTCGACATAAGAGTTGTTATGTTCGAACATCCATAATATCTTTTCCATTTAAATTGTGCATTTGCTTCATTTTTATTTATCTAGCTGGACCACTTTAGTACTTATTTTCTTTTTAATGGTCCAATTAAGTCTAACCATTCAATAAAAAAATTTAACAACTAATAACTGTTAAAGTCAGCTCGTGTTTTGAAAAAAATTTCTGAAACGACATGGGTCTAATTTGATCTTATCCGATTATATAATTGATGGGTTACTGCCCTATTTCTTAAATTGGGCTTACGATATAAAATATAATTAACTAAGTGGCGTGTTATTGAACCATGATAATTAAGCCTAATGTTGGCCCATGAACTATCAAGCCAATGTTACATCATAAGGAATCTGAATAATAGGGAAGTTACAATTCAGTTTTTTGGGTAAGTTATCGTTTTGGCAATTCAAGTTTTCTTCATATGCTTTGGTTTTTGGGTATCGCTAACTTGAATGGTGAAGGATTTACTCTTGGTGATCACCGACGTCTCTAACATTCTATTCGTGATGCAGAAAAATATCCATTATTTCTCCTTATAGTTCGCACCAACGACGTTTACTCACGTGGATTCCTTGAATTTTCCTAATTCAGGTGACCACTTTTTTTAAACTTTAGGATCTCTTTGTTTAATTATTTTCTTTTTAGAGGTGTCCGAGTCGATGAAGTAGGTTAGCAATTAAAGAATGATCATGAGTTCGAATATTTTACCCACACTTTCTCGACCAAGTTTCTCGCACATTGTTTTCTCAGTGCAGTTTATCTTGCTAGCATGGCTTACCGGCTACTGCTTAGCCCGGTTGTTTACTAAATGCGCACTGAATAATAGTGACTAAGAGTTTTATCATATACATTACAACTAGTGATATAAATTTCAACTAGTGACTCACATTTATACTCGTATAAATTTCTTTAAAATATCATAGAGATTAAGGCTACGTATTTACGTATGGCATTGACATATATTTCCAATTTTTTCTATCCTATTACAATTTTTGAAACTAGAGAGTCGGTATAAATCTTAAATTCTATGCTTTTTTATTACATGTTACTTTTTAAAATAATGCTGATTGTACAAAATACTAATTAATAAGATTTATGCATATCGATTTTATCTTTTCCGAACAAATTATAAACTTGAATTATTAGATACCTAATTAACCCGTAATTTTAAAGATTATTTACGTTTCATCCACTATATAAAATATTATAACTAAACAAAATATTTTTTAAAATATAAATGCATTATACACATGCCATATATGAAATATAAATGCATTATACACATTCCATATATGCATATATTACACATTCCATTTATATATACACATTCCATATATAAATATATATATATATATATATATATTTGCATACGAGGGTGATATCTTGAAGATTTTTTATTTCAAAAATTAGGTTTTTGTCGTGTTAAGAATGGGTAGGAGACATGATTCTAGCAGCGAGGATGAGAAACAGGAGATTAGGGGTCGATGGGATGGAGACGGGAGAAAGAGGAGGGAGAAAGTGGATGATTCGGGAAAAGAAGCGTGGCGTGATGCGGGTAGAGTAAGGGGGGAAAAGAGGGGCTACGGAAGAAGGGTTTTGGATGAGGGTAGCGATTCTGAGAGAGAAAGGCGGTATAGAGGTGGAGAGGATGGTGGGAGCAAAGAGGATCGCAAGAGAAAGAGGCGAAGGGACCAAAGGGAAGAAAGAGAGAGGCTGCGGGATGAGGATGTTGATATCGACAGGGGGAGAAAAGAAAAGGATAAGGCGGACATGGCTGATAATTTGGGAGGAATTTATATACCACCGTTTAAATTGGCCAGCAGAATGAATACCCAAGACAAAAGCAGCATTGAATATCAGAGAATGACGTGGGATGCATTGAGGAAGAGTATTAATGGATTGGTTAATAAAGTGAATGCTACTAATCTGAAGAATATTATTCCCGAGTTGTTTGCTGAGAATCTGATAAGGGGGAGGGGTTTATTTTGTCGTTCATGTATGAAATCTCAAATGGCTTCTCCAGGCTTCACAGATGTGTTTGCAGGAATGGTTGCTGTGGGTAATACCAAGTTCCCTGAAGTTGGTGATCTTCTTTTGTTGAGGAGGATTATTTTGCAGTCCCAGAGGGCATTTAAACGCAATGATAAGGTTCATGCTTTAATTTCTTTTTATGTATTTTCCATTGCTTCAAGTTTCGTTTTTTAAACAATATGTGATTCTATAGTGTTATAAGCTAATGGTGAAACTTTTTGGCAGCCCCAACTTCTGGCTGCAGTCAAATTTATTGCGCACCTGGTGAACCAGCAAGTAGTTCATGAGCTTATTGCTCTTGAGCTGCTGACATTGCTGTTAGAAAAACCTACCAATGATAGCGTTGAAGTGGCTGTTGGGTTTGTTACCGAGTGTGGTGCAATGCTTCAGCATCTTTCTCCTCGAGGTCTGCATGGTGAGTACTACCAAGCCTAGTTTTATGCAATTTGCCACTTCGACTTTTTCCATAATTTAATAGTAGCTTCTAGGGGCGGATTTAGATTGGCCCCCACAATTTTTTTTTTTAAAAACATAGAATTTTTTTGTTTGTTTTATTACTTATATTATTAACCCATGATGCCAATTTGGTTCGGTGGTCGAGTCTCTCACTGAATTTGGACTAAACTCAAGTTCGTTTCTGATGCCTCAATTTTTATTTTGCTTTCTGATTTCTTCGCTTTTTATTTAGATTTCCCTTAGCATGCAAATTCAAGTTTCATTCCCATGTCCCTTTTATTTATATTGGTGTGCTCGTACATGCGGTGCATGCTTGTATAATATTAATTCTATTTAGTTTATATTAAAATAAAATTCATATCATGACTGAAGAAATTAGTGAGGTGCTGCAGTGCAATTTTATTGAAAAATGCCAAAAAATATGACAATGTTCAATACATGGGTATTTAGCTACTTTTTAAAAAATTTGAGGGTTTAGCAACATATTAATAATTTAATAGTTCATTGGAGGTTTTATGCTGGTTAAAAGTTTCACAGGGAGGTTGGATGCTATTATCTGGAATTGTATTTGATACATAATGCAGTATATCTTTTACGAAACTTTTGGCTTTTTTCTTTTGCTAATACTAGCATAAAAGCACGTGCATCCGTATGTGAACCCATATTCTAAATAACTAAAAGATAAATGAATAATAATAGTATTTTTAATCTTTGAATAACATTATCCAATCCATCAAACAACATTCCGTTTGGAAAAAGATGGATCAAAACAAATTATAAGAATTTGGAACAATGATTTATTATATTAAGTACTAAATTGAACTAACATAACAATACAAATACAATGATATGAATTTGAATTGATTAACCAATATAAGAGTGTAAATAGAATTATATGAATATATTTTAATTAATTAAGCAATATAAGACTGGAAAAAAATATTTTAGTATATGATGTTGATATTTATCTACTCATTAATTGATAAGTATGTTCCTAAAATGTAAAAATTACATCTTGAAAATCTAAAATATTACTTACTTATAATTTTGGAATAATTAAGAACATGTGACAACAATTTTTCATTTTAAGTTATATTCTAAAATATAACCACGTAAATGTTGTAAATTCGAAATCTCTCACAATGGAATGGGGCGGGGCTGGTTCTGAGATGGGGATAGTAAGCTCATATCCCCCCGAACTACTTCGGAGATTTTAAAAAATACCCGATCCCGAACCCTAACCCGAAAAAATCGGAGATCTCATCCTCGTTTCGGTTTTTCCCCCAGGGTCCCAAACCCATGGGGAAAGTTGTCATCCCTAACCCCTTCTATGCCCTAGATATATTTGCTTAAAGCAGTGAACTAAAAAACTTCATTTTCAACAATTTTATTAAACGAAGATTCATTTCCTTAAATTAATAATTAAAACATCACTATTTTATCTCAGAAAAGAGAAAAAAATATCATCACTCTAAATTAATCTTCAGTGTCATGTATCATCATAATCATTATCCTCTTATTTTTTTAGAATTATATTTGCTAAGGTTCGAAGCTATTAACAGAAAATTTGAATTCGTATTCATTATATATTTATATTTGAAGATGTTTCTTATTATCGTTTGAAAAGTAAAATCATGTACACTACTAATGAATAAATTTTAATTAGAATAAATTATAATTACTTAAGTATAATAATATTTTCCAATTCAATTGATTATTATTATAAGGTTATCAATAAATTAGATTCATATCGTGTCTAACTTCTTCAACTTTTTCCTTTTTTAAAATTAAAAACAATAAAATTTAACATCACAAAATGGTGAGCCATGAGATAATAAATAATAATGAGATGGTAATAACAATGGATAATCAATTCTTATTAATTATTAATCGGGATGATCAAATTGCGACTCATGATATAAGAAATATTTTAGAGGTGCCAGATGAATGATGATAATGTCATATTTATAATGGTCTATTTTTTTTCATATTTTAAAATTTGTTATATCATATTAATTTAAGTGATATAATTGTAATAACTTAATTGTTTTACAATTGTAAATAGATAAAATTATCTATTCCTCTATACAAATTCAAAGGCATCACAAAGATAGAAATTTAGAATTTTAAGATAAAATATAGAAAATTAATTATAGACTATTTTTTTCCTCTCATTTAAATTTTAATTTGTATATATTATTTGCACAACTGGTGATTCTCATTATACCAACCACAAAAACTCTTGTGAGACGGTCTCACGGATCAATTTCGTGGGTCGAATATTTTATTTTGGTCATCCATGAAAAAATATTACTTTTTATGCTAAGAGTATTACTTTTTGTTGTGAATATCGGTATGATTGACCCGTTTCACAGATAAAAATTCGTGAGACCGTCTCACATAAGACTTACTATATACCAACATAACTTCCAATTTACTTATGGTAACATTATAGTAAGAATTATTTGTAGGAATATCTTGCTCTTACTCCTTTTTGACTAATTTGTGTCATTTTTTAAAACAATTTCATAATAATTTTATCTATGTACCATTTGACTCTACCTTTTTTCTTCATATAATAGATGCTGTCATTGATTTTTTAAGAAAAATAAGATGAAAAAGTATCAACTGTGATAACATATGTGAATAACCCCAGTATTCAGACCCGTACTTTAACGTCCCAATGTAGAACAAAATTGGAATGCAGATATTCCACTGCCAATAGTAGCTGAGTGAACCACTTCAATAGTTTATGTACATTGTACAAAATTTAACATTATTGTATATATTATTTGCACAACTGGTGATTCTCATTACACCAACCACAAAAACTCTTGTGAGACGGTCTCACAGATCAATTTCGTGGGTCGAATCTTTTATTTGGGTCATCCATTAAAAAATATTATTTTTTATGCTAAGAGTATTATTTTTTATTGTGAATATCGGTATGGTTGACCCGTCTCACAGATAAAAATTCGTGAGACCGTCTCACAAGAGATTTACTATATACCAACATAACTTCCAATTTAGTTATGGTAACGATATAGTAAGAATTATTTGTAGGAATATCTTGTTCTTACTCCTTTTGGACTAATTTGTGTCATTTTTTAAAACAATTTCATAATAACTTTATTGTACCATTTGACTCTATTTTTTTTCTTCATATAATAGATGTTGTCATTGATTTTTTTAAGAAAAATAAGATGCAAAAGTATCAACTGTGATAACATATGTAAATAACCCCAGTATTCAGATCCGCACTTTAACGTCCCGGTGTAGAACAAAATTGGAATGCAAATATTCCATTGCCAACAGTAGTTCAGTGAACCACTTCAATAGTTTTTGTACATTGTACAAAATTTAACATTATTGTATATATTATTTACACAATTGGTGATTCTCATTACACCAACCACAAAAACTCTTGTGAGACGGTCTCACGGATCAATTTCGTGGGTCGAATCTTTTATTTGTGTCATCCATGAAAAAATATTATTTTTTATGCTAAGAGTATTACTTTTTATTGTGAATATCGGTATGGTTGACCCGTCTCACAGATAAAAATTTGTGAGACTGTCTCACAAAAGACTTACTATATACCAACATAACTTCCAATTTAGTTATGGACTATGGTAACATTATCGTAAAAATTATTTGTAGGAATATCTTGCTCTTACTCCTTTTTGACTAATTTGTGTCATTTTTTAAAACAATTTCATAATAATTTTATCTATGTACTATTTGACTCTACTTTTTTTCTTCATATAATAGATGCTGTCATTGATTTTTTAAGAAAAATAAGATGAAAAAGTATCAACTGTGATAACATATGTGAATAACCCCAGTATTCAGATCCGCACTTTAACGTCCCGGTGTAGAACAAAATTGGTATGCAGATATTCCACTGCCCACAGTAGTTGAGTGAACCACTTCAATAGTTTTTGTACATTGTACAAAATTTAACATTATTGTATATATTATTTGCACAACTGGTGATTCTCATTACACCAACCACAAAAACTCTTGTAAGACGGTCTCACGGATCAATTTCGTGGGTTGAATCTTTTATTTGGGTCATCCATGAAAAAATATTATTTTTTATGCTAAGAGTATTACTTTTTATTGTGAATATCGGTATGGTTGACCCGTCTCACAGATAAAAATTCGTGAGACCGTCTCACAAGAGGCTTACTATATACAACATAACTTCCAATTTAGTTATGGTAACGTTATAATAAGAATTATTTGTAGGAATATCTTGCTTTTACTCCTTTTTGACTAACTTGTGTCATTTTTTAAAACAATTTCATAATAATTTTATCTATGTACCATTTAACTCTACTTTTTTTCTTCATATAATAGATGCCTCGTTGATTTTTTTAAGAAAAATAAGATGAAAAAGTATCAACTGTGATAACATATGTGAATAAGCTCAAAATTTTTTTTTGTTCAAATTAAGTGTTTATTGATTTTTTTTAATGTTTGACTATCTTTTTGTCAATATAATTGTTATTATATACTTGTATATAAATAACTCTACAAATACAAGTAAAATGTCATGGCATTATTGTTATGATTGAGTACTATTTGATAATATATAAATATGGGGAGACTTAAATAAAATAGAATATATGAAAGTAATTAAAACAGTTAATCATTCAATTTATTTTATTTATTATCAAAATTATTGGAAAAAAATAATGAAAAAATTGATTGATTTTCTACATATTTTTTTTCTCATTTTATCAACTATACAACAATATTTTTCTAGTATCATATCATCCAATGTATGTGGATGAACGATTCATTTGTCAACACTTTTATAGGTACTTCTGATTCAGATTTGAACTATGTACTTATGCCAGGAGGTCATGGGTTCGAGACTTAGGGAGGTATCACTCCACCATCCTGGTGTGGAGAGTCCTATGAGTAATGATGCATGGGAAAGCCCGTGAGAGAAAAGGCCCCAGTGGGAACCCAAGATGGGACAAGGCCCCCGAAGGAGCCCAAGATCGGGATAGCCCATGATCGTTACAATAAAAAGGCACCTTTATTGTAACGACCCATTACAGGCCCAGTGGACCGCCCATACGGCCCACTGCCCCGATCGACCCAAGGCTATCCCGATCTTGGGTTCTGCTCTATGGGCCTTGGCCCATCTATGGAACTCTTCCCTCACGGGCTTTCCATAGGCGTCGTACGGGTTACTCATATAACTCCTCCAGCCTATGGAAAGCCCGTGACGGAACAGTTCCATAGATGGGCCAAGGCCCATAGAGCAGAGCCCAAGATCGGGATAGCCGTGGGTCGATCGGTGCAGTGGGCTGTATGGGCGGTCCACTGGGCCTGTAATGGATCGTTACAATATTAATTATTAATTAATAGATTAAATGTGAAATTACCACATATGTTACCTAATAATGAAAATAAGTAAACATGTGAAGAGTAATAATGTCCGTTCACAATGAGAAAATTTTTCTATGATCCACACTTTTATAGGTATATAGATTTAGGTTTATAATATATTATATTTGTTCATGCATTTAGAAATTAATAGTTTGACAACATAAATTTAAAATTTTGATTAAATATAATTTTATTTTCAATTCAAATCATTTTATTTAATTTAAAAGTAATAATGATTATCTTAATTTTTTTTATTTTTTCATTTGTCAATATTTAATTTAGAATTTATTTGAATGACTCTTCATTCAAAGCACTCAGATACTTTATCATGAGTCCTTCATATATATAATTTTTTCAATTTTTTTAAAAAAAATATAATTATATTAAAATTTATTTTTAATAACTCATTGAATGTATTAAAATGAAGTGAAATAGAACAATAAATATCGTAATTAATTTAATTTAGAATTTAAATGAAAGCCCAAGAAAATTATTAAAATGGGAAAAATAATTGATATTAATATTAAGTAAATTTAATAGTATGTTTTTTTAAAATTAGCTCAAACATTTAAGAGTATTGAGAAGAAAGTCAAAAGTACAAAATTATAACCATAAAATTTGGTTAATTAATATTAATTATTAATTAATAGACTAAATGTGAAATTACCACGTATGTTACATAATAATGAAAATAAGTAAACATGTGAAGGGTAATAATGTCCGTTCACAATGAGAAAACTTTTTTATGAGTAAAATGTCATGGCATTATTGTTATGATTGAGTACTATTTGATAATATATAAATATGGGGAGACTTAAATAAAATAGAATATATGAAAGTAATTAAAACATTTAATCATTCAATTTATTTTATTTATTATCAAAATTATTGGAAAAAAATAATGAAAAAATTATTGATTTTCAACATATTTTTTTTTCTCATTTTATCAACTATACAACAATATTTTTCTAGTATCATATCATCCAATGTATGTGGATGAACGATTCATTTGTCAACACTTTTATGGGTACTTCTGATTCAGATTTATTATTATTTTTATTAATATTATTTAAATTCACAATTAAATTTAGGTTTATAATATATTATATTTGTTCATGCATTTAGAAATTAATAGTTTGACAACATAAATTTAAAATTTTGATTAAATATAATTTTATTTTCAATTCAAATCATTTTATTTAATTTAAAAGTAATAATGATTATCTTAATTTTTTTATTTTTTCATTTGTCAATATTTAATTTAGAATTTATTTGAATGACTCTTAATTCAAAGCACTCAAATACTTTATCATGAGTCCTTCATATATATAATTTTTTCAATTTTTTTTAAAATATAATTATATTAAAATTTATTTTTAATAACTCATTGAATGTATTAAAATGATAGTGAAATAGAACAATAAATAACGTAATTAATTTAATTTAGAATTTAAATGAAAGCCCAAGAAAATTATTAAAATGGGAAAAATAATTGATATTAATATTAAATAAATTTAATAGTATGTTTTTTTAAAATTAGCTCAAACATTTAAGAGCATTGAGAAAAAAGTCAAAAGTACAAAATTATAACCATAAAATGTGGTTAATTAATATTAATTATTAATTAATAGACTAAATGTGAAATTACCACATATGTTACCTAATAATGAAAATAAGTAAACATGTGAAGGTTAATAATGTCCGTTCACAATGAGAAAACTTTTCTATTATCCACACTTTTATAGGTATATATAGATTTAGGTTTTTAATATATTATATTTGTTCATGCATTTAGAAATTAATAGTTTGACAACATAAATTTAAAATTTTGATTAAATATAATTTTATTTTCAATTCAAATCATTTTATTTAATTTAAAAGTAATAATGATTATCTTAATTTTTTTTATTTTTTCATTTGTCAAAATTTAATTTAGAATTTATTTGAATGACTCTTCATTCAAAGCACTCAAATACTTTATCATGAGTCCTTCGTATATATAATTTTTTCAATTTTTTTTAAAAATATAATTATATTAAAATTTATTTTTAATAACTCATTGAATGTATTAAAATGAAGTGAAATAGAACAATAAATAACGTAATTAATTTAATTTAGAATTTAAATGAAAGCCCAAGAAAATTATTAAAATGGGAAAAATAATTGATATTAATATTAAGTAAATTTAATAGTATGTTTTTTTAAAATTAGCTCAAACATTTAAGAGCATTGAGAAGAAAGTCAAAAGTACAAAATTATAACCATAAAATGTGGTTAATTAATAGACTAAATGTGAAATTACCACATATGTTACCTAATAATAAAAATAAGTAAACATGTGAAGGGTAATAATGTCTGTTCACAATGATAAAACTTTTCTATGATCCACACTTTTATAGGTATATATATAGATATACTAATATTTATTTTAAGCATTTTTTTTATTTTTTGTTATTGTATTTTTGTTAATGAAAATTATATACAAACATATGATAATTATTTTTGTCATTTTTTTATGCGAATGAGATCCCTCCAAACATAAAATCCAGGATCCGCCCTAGTAGCTTCTATCTTTTTGTATGATTTTTTACATGCTGAGGATAACTTATTATGGCTTTTTTTTTCTTTTTTTTTTTTGCCAATGATATCTATCTTGTGTTAAGGTATAATTTGATAGTTAGCTGTTAGCCATAGAATCACATACAGGACAAACTGGTTTGTTTCAACCTACCCGTGCAGGCACTGTCTGCACGGGCAATGAGTGATCCGGGCCCACCTCCCTGTAAAAAAAAAAAAAAATTGACTCGAAAAAATCCGAGCCGTTGACCGAACCGGACAAACTCATCTCTTAGAATCTATGTGTGAATTTTTATTCTATATTGTATCATCCGAAAGTCTAAAATGCTCCCAGGTCTTAAGAAAATCCGGATATCCATACTTCATATTATGTTTGAAATTAGTTTTCCTTAAGAATTGTTAAAGCAGGAGGGTTTCCAATGAGATGAAGATACTGTTTGGTCTGGTCTAAAGTATGATCGATAGTGACCTTGGGGCTGGGCTCATATCTACATGTAAGTGCGGTAGGTATAAAATTTGCATTTCATCAGCTTGACTAGGATGATCATGTTGAGAAGCTTTGGTCATTTGTTCCGACAATTTTTTCATGTTGATTAATGTATATTATAGGATTAGGGTTAGAGTGGATAATACAGGAGTTGGTGGCGTATGGTCATTTCTAGCTTATTGGCTCCCACTTTTTTTGGGCGGACAACCCAACCTTTGGAACATACTACAGTCACATCGAGGTGCCAAATTTTTCGATTGATGTGAGCTCTTGGGTAAGATCAACCTGTTATCTCTAGAGTAACCTTCCCCGATTGTGACACTCGATAACTTGAGTTTTTATTGAGAAACTCACCTCCAAAAGCAAGCATGTAACAAGTAAAATCAAAGGAAAGCAGGACTAGTAGGTCCGCAAAGCTTACTAGGATAAGCAGAACCAGACAATCTTCCTGAACAAGCCTTTTTTTGGTAGGTAATATTGATGAAGTTACCACGAAAGCTGTGAACTTAGAATTAGCTAGTCTTGTTTTAACCATCACAGAATTTTGGTACTAGCCGGCTATATGTTTCTATAGCTATCATTTAGTTTGACAAATTTTTACTGGTTAACTTACATTTCATGGAAGTTCATTTTACGAGGTCTTTTTAGCTCTTTTATGGTTCTTAGATTTTTTAAAATATTACATTTTATTTTTAATCTGGAATCTGAATCTGCATCGCTCCTGGTTTTAATTTTAGCTTCTGAAAGTTCACGTCTAACCATTGGTGACTTTATAATGTCTGATATTTGACAAGTATAGCTTCTGTATAATGAGTTGTTGTTGTGCTTCTTTTTGTAATGCATTTTGTATTTTCACTCAACAGGCATATTTGAGCGATTTCGTGGTATTCTTCATGAAGGAGAAATTGATAAAAGGATCCAGTTTATTATTGAAGGTCTCTTTGCATTGCGAAAGGCGAAGTTTCAGGTTAGCTTTCATTTAAGATTGTATTATGGAGATAGAATACGTTTAGTCTAGTGCACTTCTTTTAAATGTTAAATTTGTTGGAGTTTAAACTCTTGCATGATTCATTACTCATTATCCAGGGATACCCAGCCATTCGACCAGAACTGGATTTGGTGGAGCATGAAGATCAACTGACACACGAGATCTCCCTACTGGATGAAATTGATCCCGAGATTGCTTTAGGTATATCTGGATGATAATCCGCTCTTCATCTTCTACTCTTTCAATTTCATATATAGAGAGCCTGAGTGTTTTTTTTAATTGCAGATATCTTCAAGCCGGATCCCCAGTTCTTAGAGAATGAGAACCGATATGAAGAATTAAAGAAGCAAATACTTGGTGATGCTTCTGAGGAAGAAGCTAAATCCGATGCAGCAGACTCAGATGATGAAGAATCTAAGGAAGAGGACGAAAAGCAGATGAAAATAAATGATGAGACAGAGACAAATTTGGTCAGTCTTCGAAGAACTATCTACTTGACGAGTATGACCAGTGTTGATTTTGAAGAAGCTGGACATAAGCTACTCAAAATCAAATTAGAGCCTGGGCAAGAGGTGAGTTATATGATGTTATGTGCTTAGGTTTTAAGGGGTTGAGGGCCGAATCAAGAGAGGCCCGTGTGAGGGAAATATATAAAATATATTAAGCGAAGCAATAGTTGGCAATTCAGTTTCTTATTTTCTTGTGGGCTTAACTAGCTTTCCTCAAGGGAGGGTTGCACAGAGGGAAATCTCTGGGTTATTCTCTTCTTTAATTCAATATATGCCATATAAATTCAGTACAATTAGATGACCTGGTTTTGTTTGTCACGGCATACCTTATTCGATGTCCTTACTGTTGAGAGACTATAATTTCATACTTCACCAAAATTTCGAAGTGGCAATTAGATAGCAATCTGTATGTTTGTCTGTTTAAGGTTTGATTGTGGCTTGCTATATCTTTAGATGAGTGCTGTTTTTGGGTTTATTTACTTAATACTTCTCAGGGTATATATGAAAACCTGGGGATGACAAGTGGATGATTACTGGCTCGACATGTTATCCGTTGTGCAGTGCTTATTAAATTGCTACATGTATTGCATGTTGCTAGCTTTCCTTTTTTTTTTATTTTGTCGTTGGTTTCTTCCGCGCAGATGGAGTTGTGCACTATGTTGTTGGAGTGTCGCAGTCAGGAAAGAACATACCTTCGTTATTATGGACTTCTTGGGCAGCGGTTATGTATGTTAAACAAGATTCATCAAGAAAACTTTGGAAAGTGTTTTGTTCAACAGTATTCCATGATTCATCGACTGGAGACCAATAAGTTGCGGAATGTGGCAAAGTTTTTTGCTCATTTACTAGGCACAGATGCGCTTCCTTGGCATGTTCTGTCCTACATCCGGTTGACTGAAGAGGACACGTCTTCGTCTTCACGTATTTTCATTAAAATTCTCTTTCAGGTGCGATCACATTAATATCTCACGTATTGCTATCACACTATTTTTTTGTTTTTCATGTTGTTTGATTTTATTATCTGCTGAATGTTGTGTGCGCCTAATTTTTGCTTCTTTGTAATGACGCTCTGAACACATTATTTCTGTCATGATTGAAAGATATAGTCCAATAATTAAAGGTACGTGTTATGAGCCCAGGGTCAATTGTGAAAGACTTGGGTCCAACAGGCCCAGAGACATCCAAAGGCCCAACTAAAATAGCCTTTGAGAAGCCCAAGATAATTAAGACGTATGCTAGGAGAAATAAGGGGAAGAAACACGTTAATGGGAGGGAATAAAAGGGCAATTAGAGGAGAGGAGAAAGGCATTCAGTTACAAATATTGTTGAGTGATAACTAGCACTTGCTAGGGAGAAAAATCTTGTACAGAGTGTTTAACTCTGGGTTCTTCTTTCATTATGGAATACAATATTTCATTTCCTTATTTGTTCTTCATTTCTGGAATTATATCATTGAATCCTTTGAGTTCATAACATTTGGTCCGACCTGCCGGATTCGAAGGACGCACGTAGAAGATGGCCAGCACACGTAACGATGCGAAGTTGGAAACAATGTAACGATCAGTGAATGGGCAGCAGAAGAGTATGCTGTTGGTACAGGGGAGGTTGGATAAACTCGACCAAACGCTCGGTGGTTTCCATGAGCTGAGGGGACTAATGGAACAGCTGATCAAAACACAAGGAGGAGGGAAGGGTCACGATCATTATGAGGAGGCGCTAGAAGGAGGGCGGGACGAGAGCGCGGGAGCCACCAACGGTGGGGGACACGAAACAATTACAGAAGAGATGAGGATAGCATTGAGGAGGATCAAATTACCTGTATTCGAGGGAGAGGATCCGATGGGTTGGCTTGG
The DNA here is from genome assembly GCF_025594145.1 of Primulina tabacum. NCBI lineage: Eukaryota > Viridiplantae > Streptophyta > Magnoliopsida > Lamiales > Gesneriaceae > Primulina > Primulina tabacum. The sequence goes on along the minus strand of NC_134553.1, from coordinate 46,556,911 downwards.
GAAAGTGAAGCAATACTTCGATGTTCACAACACCCCAATCGGATGTAGGCTCAAACTGGCTTACGTCTCTATGCAAGGATCCACCATTCATTGGTTCCGCAGGATGAAGGCGAGGGTCCCCAACATGAACTGGGATCGGTTCGCGGAAAAGTTGATTAAGAGATATGGTGGGTACGAGGCTAATCCATTTGAGCTCATAGCATCGCTGAAGCAGGGACAACAACCCATTGACACATACATTGAACAATTTGAGATGCTGGTTGCCCAGATTGGTGACGTTCAAGAGGACCAATGCCTGGGTTATTTTATGAGCGGGTTGCGGGAGGAGATTCGTCGGCGCATGATTGTTCATAGTCCGCGGACAGTGGATCGCGCGATGTTGTTGGCAAGGGGGTTGGAAGTGGAGTTGTTCGGTAAGGTGATGGATCGTGGCAGAAGTAGATCTGGGCTTGGCCAGGGTCTTGATCAGAGAGGGCCCATGAATATGAATTGGGCTCCTCAGGCCCATTCCTCTGATAAGGAACGCCATCTTGGTAACACACCGTCGCGTCTTAATGCAAGAACGTTGGGTCCAGGAGAAGAATATCCCCACAGGACGCACGGCCCGACGAATTACGGAGGGGGATCGCGATCATATCCTGGTGGGAACAGTGGCGGAACAATGAGGACCCCAATACCGAAGCATCATGATGGAAAAATTGTATCACACCAAGAGTTTTTGCACATGAGGGAGAAAGGGCTATGTTTTAAATGTGGGGAACCATATCACCCCTTACACCGATGTGCGAATAAGAGTCTACGGGTGACGATTTTGGCGGAAGAGGATGAGGAAGAAGTCGAGGAAGGCCAGGGAGCAACCGAGGAGGGAGGTGACAAACAGCAGGCGGAGGATGAAGCATGGGTGGGAGCCCCAGTTACTGAATACAACACGCTGGAGCTGCCAATGTACTCTGTCAGCGGTATTAATCAACCGCAGACACCTGAAAATGAAAGCGAAGGTAGCAGGACGAGAGGTGGTGGCCATGGTTGACAGTGGTGCGAGCCACAACTTCATATCAAAAAAATTGATTGCTGATTTGGGAATCAAAGTGGATGAGGGTGTGAAATTTAGCGTGTGCCTGGGGGATGGATGCCGTGTGGCTTGTCAAGGGTTGTGTAAAAGTGTAGAAGTCGATTTGGGTCTTTGCCAGATACAAATCGAGGGATATCTTTTTGAGTTGGGTGAACTTGATCTCGTTCTGGGCGTTGACTGGCTGCGAACTTTGGGCGACGTCATGCTGAATTGGGCCAATATGGTGATGAGATTTACGTGGCATGGGCAGACGGTGGTTCTATGAGGGGACCCGACGCTCAGTAGATCCGTGGTATCGTTCAGATCCCTTGCTAAAGTGAGAGAGGTGGAATTCTGTGGGGCGGTGCTGGTCAAGTGGAATGACAGTGGACTGAGGAAACTAGCAGTAGTGCGAGAAGGTTCCAATAAGGCAATTGACATTCTCCTCTCTCAGTACGGAGGAGTATTTCAAGAGCCTACAGGATTGCCTCCTCGACGATTGCAAGATCATGTCATTAACATCAAGGAGGGATATGGGCCGGTATCGGTGCGACCATATCGCTACGCCCATCACCAAAAAGATGAGATAGAACAGATGGTGTGAGACATGCTCAAATCGGGTGTCATACAGCCAAGTAGCAGCCCATACTCCAGCCCCGTAATTCTGTTAAAAAAAAAAAGATGGCGGTTGGCGCTTTTGTATTGATTATCGGGCCTTGAATGAGATCACCATACCTGACAAATATCCCATTCCAGTGGTTGAAGAGCTTTTCGATGAATTGCATGGTGCGAGGTACTTCTCAAAGCTGGATCTCAGGTCGGGGTATCACCGAATTCGAGTTCAACCCGAGGATATTCCGAAAACAGCGTTTCGAACGCATGATGGGCATTACGAATTTGTGGTAATGCCCTTTGGTTTGAAAAACGCCCCGGCAACGTTCCAAGCCACCATGAATGAGGTATTCCGGCTTTATCTGAGGAAATTTGTTCTTGTATTTTTTGATGACATACTGATTTACAGTGAAGGGTGGGAGGAACACTTGTTGCATGTGAGATTGGTGCTCGATGTACTGGTGAATAACAGTCTGGTTTTGAATAAAAAGAAATGTCACTTTGGGCTGCGTCAAGTAGGCTACTTGGGACATATTATCACTGGTCAAGGGGTAATGGTAGATCCAGACAAGATAACAAGTGTTAATCAGTGGCCGAGACCGAAAAACACAAAGGGCTTGAGGGGATTTCTGGGGTTGACAGGTTACTACATAAAATTCATTAAAGATTATGGGAAGATTGCTAAACCATTAACAGACCAGCTGAAAAAAAAATAACTTCTCCTGGAATGACATGGCAGAGGAAGCATTTGTCAAACTCAAAGAGGCTCTGAGCACGGCTCCTGTACTTAAAATGCCCAATTTTAGTCAAGAGTTTGTGGTGGAGTGTGATGCATCAGGACTGGGGCTAGGGGCAGTGCTGGTCCAAGAGGGCAGGCCCATCGCTTATTATAGTTAGGCCTTGGCTGAGAGGGCTTCAACAAAATCTACGTATGAACGAGAATTAATGGCTTTGGTATTAGCTGTCCAACATTGGCGCCACTATCTGTTGGGACGGAAGTTCACAGTGATAACCGATCATAAGCCACTAAGAAGCCTCTTGCAGCAATGAATTACCACTCCTGACCAACAATATTGGTTGGCCAAACTGCTTGGTTATGAGTTTGAAATCCAGCACAAGAGAGGGTTGGAGAATGGGGCAGCCGATGCGTTGTCTCGAAGAGAAGACATGGGAGAATTGATGGTTTTGACAAAAGCTGAATGGGTTGAGATGAACGAACTTAAAGAAGCAGTTTGGGGAGATCAAGAGCTGAGGAAGATTATTGACAAAATTCAAAGAGATGACAGGGCCAACAACCATTACATGTTAGTCAACGATTGTTTGTTGCACAAAGGCAGATTAGTGATTCCGCAGTCATCACAGTGGGTCACCAAGTTGTTAAACGAGTTTCATAGCACTCCAGTTGGGGGACACGCTGGTGCATTACGAACATATAAGAGGGTAGCAAGTAATTTTTATTGGAATGGGATGAAGGCCGATGTCAGGAAGTTTGTAGCTCAGTGTTCGACCTGTCAAAAACAAAAGTATGAGGCCACTAAACCCGCGGGATTACTCCAACCGTTGGCACTTCCAGAAGTGGTTTGGGAGGATTTAGCCATGGATTTTATTACGGGACTCCCGAAATCAAAAGGGTATGATGTAATATTGGTGGTAATAGACAGACTATCCAAATATGCACATTTTTTGCTGTTGAAACACCCCTACAAGGCAAGTGCAGTAGCTGAGCTGTTTGTCAAGAATGTGGTGAAATTACATGGGGTTCCAAAGACGATTGTGAGCGACAGAGATGTTGTGTTTATGAGTCTATTTTGGTCTGAAATTTTCAGGCTACAGGGAACCCAACTAAAAATGAGTGCAGCGTATCACCCTGAGACAGACGAACAGAGTGAAGCGCTAAACAAGTGCGTTGAGACTTACCTACGCTGCTTCTGTTCAGAACAGCCTAAAAGTTGGGCTCAGTGGATACATTGGGCAGAATATTGGTACAATACTTCTTATCGAACATCAGCGGGAATGAGTCCATTTGAAGTGGTATATGGGCGCAAGCCACCGAGCATGACTCAATTTATTCCGGGAGAAACGCAAGTGGCAGCTGTATCACAGGCATTAGGGGACAGAGATGAGCTTTTGCGGCAACTCAAGTATAATCTGGGAAGAGCTCAGCAGTACATGACGAAACATGCTAACAAGAAACGGCGAGAGGTTCAATTTCAGGAAGGAGACATGGTATGCTTGAAGTTGAGACCACATAGGCAGAATTCAGTATGCTCCAGAGTTGCTCAGAAACTATCTAACAAATTCTATGGGCCATTTAAGATTGAAAAGAAGGTGGGAACAGTTGCCTATAAGTTACAGCTGCCCGAGGGGTCAAGGGTACAACCAGTTTTTCATGTTTCATGCTTGAAACGAGCAGTGGGCACTTCTGATTGTGAAATCAAACTTCCTGAGGAGATCGACACAGATTTGCTCATGACTTTTGAACCTGATGTGGTTTTAGCAGAGAGAATTAAACAATTAAAAGGGCAGCCCTGTCAATAGATTCTAGTGCGATGGAAGGGCCGAACCGAAGAGGAAGCTACATGGGAGAGTCTGGAAGATTTTCAAGAGCAGTTTCCTGATTATCGCCTTGAGGACAAGGCGCATTTTGAGGAGGCCAGTAATGTTATGAGCCCAGGGTCAATTGTGAAAGACTTGGGTCTAACAGGCCCAGAGACATCCAAAGGCCCAACTAAAATAGCCTTTGAGAAGCCCAAGATAATTAAGACGTATGCTAGGAGAAATAAGGGGAAGAAACACGTGAATGGGAGGGAATAAAAGGGCAGTTAGAGGAGAGGAGAAAAGCATTCAGTTACAAATATTGTTGAGTGATCACTAGCACTTGCTAGGGAGAAAAGTCTTGTACAGAGTGTTTAACTCTGGGTTCTTCTTTCATTATTGAATACAATATTTCATTTCCTTATTTGTTCTTCATTTCTGGAATTATATCATTGAATCCTTTGAGTTCATAACAGTATGTTTTGTAGTTTTTCTTATCTTAATCGAAAACTCAAAGGTACACTGTAATATATCGCGTTCAGATGGTATATAGAGAGCAAGAAACAGAATTGAAGAACTTGAACAACCTGCTTGGTGGTTATATATTTGTTTGCCTGTGTATGCATTTTTTTTTGACTAAATGCTGAATTTTTTTTACTTATGAACACTTCTCACTGCAGGAATTATCTGAGCAACTTGGCATCCACTTGCTTAATGAACGTCTCAGTGAGCCCACGATGCAAGATTCTTTTGAATCTATCTTTCCGCGAGATACTCCCAAAAACATTAGATTTGCGATCAACTTTTTCACTTCTATTGGGCTCGGTGGAATCACAGAAAACTTGCGTGGGTGTCTCAAGAACATGCCACAACTCATCATGCAACAGCAGAAAGCTGTATCAGAATCAGATGATGAATCTGAAAGTTCTAGCACGGAGGCTGAATCATGTGAGAGTGAAAGTGAGACCGATAGTGATGATAGGAGGTGGAGAAGGAAGAAAACTAGGAAAAATTAATGATTATTCACAGCTGTTGTCTGGTTAGGCACTGGACAAGGTGATCTTGAAGTATCATTTGTGTGTTCTCCGCTCGAACAAATGTATTCGATTTGTTTTGTAGTTGATCTTCATTGCATGATTTACTGTATTTTATATTATTTTTTAAGAGAATGTTCTTTGTTTTTCCTTTTATTAATATGTTAATATTTCAAATTTTTCAGGGTTAGTATTTAGAGTAAGTCTCTTGTGAGACGGTCTCACGAATCTTTATCTGTGAGACGGGTCAACCCTATCGATATTCACAATAAAAAGTAATACTCTTAGCATAAAAAGTAATTTTTTTCATGGATGACTCAAATAAAAGATCCGTCGCACAAAATACGATCCGAGAGACCGTCTCACACAAATTTTTGCCTAGTATTTATACTGAGTAAAATATTTTATTTCGAATTCATTTCCATTAATTGTTAAATAACTTCGACTATGGAAACTCAAAAAATCTGTTTATTTACATTATATTCATGCATATTTATATGAGAATTTCATAATTCTAGCAAATGTTAAAAATACATTTTTTAAACTAACCTTATTTGTTATATATTTTATAATATAGCCATTAATATTTTAAAAATCCTAAAATATCTTTAGTTTATCCTTCTTGATATCTCAATTAATTACAATTTAGGCCATGTTTGGTATAGTTAAATGAAATAAGATAGGAACTGAATGAATTTTTGAATTAAATAGAAATAGAAATGGAATGATATATCTATTCAATTTCTATTATTAATATGAGAAAAAAAAATATGAGAAAAAAATGAAATGGAATACAATTATATTTAATAAATAAATCATATTACATATAAAATATTTAAATAATAATTATTTTCATATTACTATCATCATCATTATTTATTTTTATTATAAATATAATTTTTATTATATAATAATTATTATAATATTTTATTTGTATATCATTATTATTTAATTTTATTATTTTTATTATTAAACATTAATTCTTATTATAAATATTGTATTATTTCTATTATTATTAATATTATATATATATCTATGATTTAATATTAATATTTATTTTTATTATTGTTGAATTAATTATTAATATAATCATATTTAATTTATTATTATCGTTGTTTTACTGTTATTATTAAATGATATTATTTATTTATTTATTATTATTATTTATAATAATTATATTTATTGTAATTTTAAAATTAATATTTTATTATTATTATTATTGAGAAAATGAGAATGAGTAAATTAAATCAACATGGTAGGAATGCCTATTCCATGTTCATGGCCGGGAATAAGCATTTTCATGGGAATAAATTCCAATTCGAAAAGGTGTACCAAACAAAGAGATGGAATTAGATTGAGAATTACCATTCCATTCCCACCTCATTCCATTCTACCAAGCACGACCTTAGTGAATAAGAATTCTTTGACATATTATTAATTCTTTTGTAAATATTAACTTGCCATATTAACTTCATTTTATTTTGTTTTAAAAGTTTCTCCCAAACTCAATTATTCAAGCATTAATATTGAAGAAAGTGAAAGTGTTTTTAATCAATTTTGCAAAATAAAATATGTAAGTTATTTGAGTAAAAAACAGTTATGAAAATCTTGGAAAATAAAAATATTTAAAAAAATTTAAAATAATCTACATAAAACAAATAAAACATGTTACAATGTTTCGTGGTTCCAATATATTTTCTTTCCAGAAAACTCTTTTGATGCCAAAATCTTATTGGCCAAAGTTTGAACCTAGCTATAATTTTAGACAAAAATTTGTATGAAACAGTTTCAGGTGTCGTATTTTATGAGACATATATCTTGTTTGGGTCATTCATGAAAAAATATTACTTTTTGTGCTAAGAATATTACTTTTTATTGTGAATATCGGTAGGGTTGACCCGTCTCACATATAAAGATTCGTGAGATCGTCTCACAAGAGACATACTCATAATTTTATGTGCTATATATTGAGCAAATTGATTACCAAAATCAAACTAGATGTAATTTTTTGGACCACATGATCCTTCACTCACATAACTTATAAAGTTAAAAGAAGATGTTAAATGATATATTTGTAAAATTCCTAAAATAATAAATAAAATGATAAAAATCTAGCGTGCTTATGTCCTCTCACTCACACGCACCATATGCAACTTTTCAGTTGATCATCCATCTCAGAATTGCTCCAAGTCAATCATACTTAACTTTGAAGTTCTTATGTGACGAGCTCTCAAAAATAAGATATACCTTTTTGATATAAATAGTACCTATCAATCATTTAAGCACTCCTCAATTACGCAGTCTCATAGCAGAACAGTTTTGAAATCCCTTTAATTCCTGTGTGAGATCAGCTCATTCAAGTTATCTTCGCCTGTAAGCCTGCCAGGAGCCGCTCATTGTCCGTTCAACTTTATGGTACCAACGATCACCCCTGTCCTCTTCGACCCAGGCCTCACATCACTACAAGAAAATATTGAATACACAACACCTTAAAGACAACGGTTTTACAAAAAAACCGTTGTCTTTTACTTTTTAACAACGGTACATTTTAGCAAAAATCGTTGTCTTTGAGCGTGTTTTAGTCATGTAACTTGTATATTGTTCATTTTTGGTTATTTTATTAGTTGATTCATAATCTTAGTACACCAATTGACAATTTTTTTTTAGTTTAGTCATTTTTCACATAATGTTGATATGATGTTCGGAATTGTTGACATAGTACAAGAGAATATTGATGTGACTTCATATATTGCTGATATATCTGATGTCACGCCAGCACTTCAATGAAAAATGATCAAAATTGAATAAAAAAAGTGCACGTTGATAGTCTAAAATTGTAAATTAACTGATAAAAGACCAAAAATAGAAAAAAAATATGTAAATTAGGAGACCAAAAATATTATAACTTTTTATTCCTTCTCTTCTTCTACTTTGTCGATTGAACCAATAAAAAACCAAACAAGTATGTATATGTCGACAAAGTCATACGTACATATACATCTGCGGAAGACAAATTTGATTAAAGGGTGTTTTAATTACCTTGGAGGCTGCATATCATGCTGTAGATCGAGTTGTATTCATTTCATTATTAGTATTAATATTATTAAATTATAAAATATGCATAAGTTATATAAAATAGGTAAAAACATGTATATCATTTTATAATTAGATCAGATACCTAGGATGTGGTGTTAAATAAATGGAGAATAATATTCTCGGACTTCCAGGAATCTCGCCGGAGAAATGTTCAATATATCACCATCTCGTGCGGCAGTCTCCCGCACCAATGCGCACACACGTAGCACAATTTCCATCTAGCTCTCTTCTCAAGATTCCAACTCTTTTTCAACATTCTTGCTATCAAACAAAAAACAACCCTTCTGTTGAGGGATAAGTGAGTTTGTAATGTCTCGTATTTAACGATAATTTTTATTGTATTAATACGAGTCTTTTCAACGTGTTTATATCATAACTAATACACAACTTAAAAAATTTCTTATGGGGTCACCTATCCCAGAATTGCCCGAGCCAAACAAATTTAAATTCATAGTTCTTATGTGATGAATTCCTGATAATAAGATGCACATTCTTGATATGAGTAGAACATATCAATTCTTTTAAGTCATCATCAACTTCACAGTCTCATACATGACCATATTATCCATCTCATTTCGATGTGAGATCGGTTCATTAATGTTTTCTTCGCCTAGAAACCTATCAGGAGCCGCTCATTCTTGTGTAACCTCATGACATCAGCGATCATCCCGCCCCCTTTGGCCCCAAACGTCACAGAGTTGGTAGGGCAATTATACACCTATCAAGAAGTTTTGTGTTTGAATCTCTATTTCTCTGCCTTATTAGTAGAGTTTACTGCACATGACTTGTCCAATGCAATTTAGCTAGTCAGTGTAATTTGCATGCTATTGCGTTGACACGTAAGTTTACCCAGATCATGCCTAAAATAGCGACGGCAGGTTTCCGGTTTTTTTAAAAAAAAATCAACCCTTTAATTTTATTTATGGCTCAAATATATAACAAGTTTACAAGTTCGAGACCCGTATAAAACTCTCTTCCAGAAATCACACACACATTTATATATATATATACAAGCATCGAATAATTTTGAAGTTTCTTCTTGAAATATAAGTTCTCTGACTAGAATATACCAGCTATTTACTACGTGTACGTAATTTGTCCTCCTCCAATTTAGTAAAGTGAAATAAAAAAACTTATTATCCATTAATTAATTAAACTAGGAATAATTTTTAATTTAAGTTAAAATAATGCAGAGTTTACTAAACCTCACGTGTTGCTCCAGATAAAAAAAAATCTTATTTAATAATGTGATCGAAGTAAGTGGTCAAAAATGACATACTTCTGTGGCCCCGATGCTGTAGGCCCTATCCACTAACTTGTTAGAGGTAAACAAATGATTTACATTTAGTCGATATATATATATATATATATATATATATATATTCCAACATTTGAATTTTAATAAATAACTATATCTACCCAAGTTGCCTCTTTTTTTTTTGTCATAACCCAAAATTCACTACAGAAACAGCATCCACAACGTTGGCTTGAGTGGATAAATCCATGTATTTTCATGCACTTGCATCAATTCAGACCTGAAATATTATTGGAAAATTGGTTAAAACACATTTTATCCCAAAAATCTGATAGTTTGATAGGGTCCGGATATTAATTTTCTGGAAAAAAAAGCGTGTAATTTATAATAAGATGTGCTCTCAAGTAATTTAACGATGTTTGGTTGAGGTTTTCGGGCCTTTTCAGGCAGCAGCAAAAATTATGGATTTTATAGGAGTTCAACTTGTAGATGCCTATTAGTTATAAATAGTCATTTCACCGTATTTGTATATAATGGATGGTAAAAAAATTAAAAATTAGTGTGCTTCATATTATATAATGATAAAAACTTATATGAGATGGTCTCACATGTCTTATTTTGTGAGACGGATATCTTATTTGGGTCATCCACTGAAAAAATATTACTTTTTATGCTAAGAGTATTACTTTTTATTGTGAATATCGGTATGGTTGACCCGTCTCACAGATAAAAATTCGTGAGACCGTCTCACAAGAGACCTATTCTTATATGATATATATAATATTAAAATGAAAATAAAGATAACATGGGCTTGCGTGGCACAGAGGCTCCATAAGGTGTCTAATAAACAAGCGATTTTCTCTTAACCCGTTAGATCACCAAACACCAGTTTGCCACTTTGGGGACATTATGGACGCCTCTATTTCTTCTGCCCAAAATAATTCTTGTATATTTTTCATTTGCTCATTTATTTCAATATATATGTACGTTAGAAGAAAGATCGACTTAGTTCATATTTACAATGAAAAATTCGTATTTTCAATGCCCGTCCTTTCTCTCTCATACACACAGTATAAACTTCAAACGTCCCTATTTAAAAACACAACCATATCCCATTACTCCTCCATGCACTAGTCCTCATCACCTCCAACACTACTCCTCCATGCTTTTCGCATTCCTCCTCCTTATTCCTCTGTCCATAACCTGTCCCCGAACACTTCCCTTTATAAATCCCCCTCCCATTCCAAAAATCTCAAGAAACCCTTGTTTTCATTTCAAAGAAAACCAAATCCCAAGGATAGTTAAAACCACTAAATTTAAGGTTAGCGCAACTGATCAAAATGTCTAGCAGAAGATCACGTTCGAGGCCATCCGGAGTTCCGAGGATAACCGAGGATCAGATTGCCGATCTCGTGGCCAAATTGCAGCAACTTATCCCTGAAATCCGTAGCCGACGCTCAGACAAGGTCATTCTTCTAACAATTATACGTTTTAGAAAATCACTAGTTCATGAATCACCTCTATTCATGAGTTGGCCTCATATATACATACACATATGTACATAAATACTATTTATATTTGTATGTATACATTTTAATCCATGAATTTGTTTTGTGTGGCCTTCGTTTTCCTTCCTAGGGGATAAGTATCCTACGCCCGCAAGCACACAATCCCTTCAGAATTTATTTTGTGGGACTCTAATGTTTCCCTGTCTATATACATGCATTAGTACTGTAACATCTATATATATATATTTTGCATGTAATGCATTTTTGTACGATATTGTTAAAAACAAGAGAATATATATGTTTAAGTTAAGATTAGTACTGGATTCTTGTTTCATTCGACATGCTACTTGAGGGTTACGTGGTGTTCGCATTTATTAAGATTGTTGGCTATGTATATTTGATTAATTATGATTATACTTCTACAAAATAATTGTAGGCGCCGCCTTATAAACATTGGATTTGGATATTTTCACACAGGGGACTGTAGCATGTAACACACAATAATTAAGTCGTAGCATACACTAAACTGGGAGCTATATATATATATATATATATATATATACTGATCTTGGCCCAGCTTGAATTCAATCTATCTATCTATATCTATATTCTGTATTAATATAAAAATAAACATGGGCAGGTTTCGGCTTCAAGAGTGCTGCAAGAGACTTGTAACTACATTAAGAACTTGCAAAAGGAGGTGGATGACCTGAGCGACCGATTATCGGAGCTTCTGGAGTCATCGGAAAGTGCTCAGGCAGCCCTCATCAGGAGTTTGCTCTTGTGATGGCCGTGGCGCTTAGATTTATCGTATGCTTGAACCTTTTTCCTCTCTCATTGTGGTACACGGGTTTGGACGTTTGGTTATTGTGTTGGGCCAACCTGTGACTTTTTTGGATATATCTTAATGCTATATGTTATGTTTCTCATTAGACTTTGCCTGAAATGCACTTTCACCAAGTTACATAGCCTCTTTTATTTGTAAGATTTATTATGCAATTACTAAGTGTTTTGACTAGAAATAAGTAATAATTAATATAAGTTTTAACATATTATTCATCCATAGTTGAACTGACACTGATATAGTAAAAATACAATTTCGATATATTTCACTGTATTCAATAAGTGAATGTCACGTCAATAATGAATATAAAATTAGATACAATTGGTGTATATACTATACCGGCATGAAATGGCGTCATAATGTGGAGAACAGTTCTTGTGTTTAATGTTCAGAAATTTTAAAAAAAAAATAATCAGTATATTTTTGAATCTTTATTTTGGTTTCAAATTAAATAGTATATTTTAACATCAAGGTCCCCGATCGAGTCACGTCTCTTGTTTTTTCATGTTCAGTTTAATTAATCAACTATAAAATAATGAGAGTCATTTTACTATATTACAAAAAAGACTACATTTGAGAGTTAAAAGTCAACAATTCAAACATCACTTTATTATATTTGTGTGCTAATTATATATTATATTAATTTAATTAAATAATTAAATTAAATTAAATTATACTCGTGTTAATATGAGAAGACATGCGAGATCCAGCACACATTTTTAAATTTGAATTTCAAGATCGCTTTCAATATATGCCGAACTTTGCAGTAATTTTGGGGAAATCATGAAATCAGATTATACTTATTTTATTATAAATAATGTTCATTTAAATTAAGTTCTACATAAAATATATTTTCTTTTTCCTATATTGTTTACGTGCTGATATAAAAAATCAATGACATACATACAAAATATGGACTCATAGTAACCCCAATATACCAAAAACTAGAGTATTTTTTCTCACCCTTATATACATGTGCATTATTTTTGCTATTGTTTTACTTTGAAAAAATAAATTAAATCTAAGAAAAATATTTTGAACCTTTATATATGTTATCAATTTAAATATAGCATTTACTTAACCAGACAAAAAAAATAAAAATATAATTTTTAGGAGTCCAATAATTGTCATTTCTAGGACAAAGATCGAAACGAGACATTTAGATTGGTATAGAGTTTAAAATATTGAAATTGTTGTATTATTACTGTTAATCATAACTTCTAGTAAAATAACGAGAATTTTGTCTTACAATTGATATCAAAGTCATCATAATTTGTTCAATTTTTCATGAATTATAATGAGTGCGATGATTATAAGAGATATTGTTGTGTTGTAATAATTATATTTGTTAAGAGAGTGATCGAAATATGATGCTTAAGTTGTTGTACTGTTTTAAATGTTGGAATTACACTGTTATCAGTACCTATAATTTTCGGTAAAACGATAAATGTCCAATCCTATAAAAAAAATTTATAATTGGAAAACAAAAAATAATACATGCAACTATATGAATACCCACTAAATAAATTTGTCAATTTTAAAGTTTTTTTTTAAAAAAAATTATTATTTAAACTTTTATTTTATTAATCTTTTATATGTAGCTCTTATTCACCTCTAAAATAACACCCAAGTGCTAAGTGCAAGACAAGAGGGGCAATTTTGAATTGTTTAGCTTCAAACGATATAATATATCAAAGTTTAGGGGTCATGTGCAAATATTTATTTTCGTCAGCAAGTTTCTTTCAAATACTTCATTCTAGATCAACAGCTTTCGGCACGAACATCGTCGTCAAGCTCCCAAATTTCTCTGCGATTCAGAGATTGAACAAAAGGTGAGTTGATGAAATTATTTGAATTATTTTTCATGCTGAGGATTCCGTATCTTTTTTTGTTTTAACTTGTGTTCTAATTAGGCTTTTGTTAATTGGATCATTTTCAACACACTTTTGTGATTTTTTCTCGTGACTCTTTAATTATCAAATACGGAATCAATTCTGTTCAGATTTATATTTTTTTATTACAAAACTCGATTTTTTTTCGATTTTGGATTCTATTTGTGCTTGTGATTTTTATTTGTTGAGAGATGAAGCTGTCTTTTACCGGAAATTATACTTGTTTATTTTATTTATTTGCTTCGTCTTTTTTAGGGGAAATTGGTTAAATAACCTCGGTCAACTTCTTAAAGTGTGTTTGAAATACATTTGAGAAGGGAAATTCTACAGTATTTTATGGCGCATACGCTCATTGGCTATACATAATTTGCCTTTAATGTTCTAAGTTGAATAGCTACTTCTCTTTCTGTTGATTACAAACCAAGATCCTGCTTTTTTAATAATGCACTTTATGAAACTAGAAAGTATTTCAATGGAATGAAAAGCCATATTCAGGATTTATAAGCTTCTGGATACCCTTCGCCGGTGACTTTTTTGAAACTGTGTTGGCAGTATAAGATTCCTTATGATTATCATGTAACCCTCGGGCAATAGCCTGAAAGCTGGGAACAGCGAAATTAAGTTGTCTTAGATCAAACACCATTTAGCTTTGCAAGTTTTTTACTCATCAAGTAATCATTTTCAGGAGAGATATCACAGTAAGGCACCATGTCGCATAAAAACTTATAAATGACATGTTATCTTCGTCTGGAAGTTCATAAAGTATCTCATGTAACTGAGAAACAAATTCGTGAGAACATTATCCTAGCTGGTGATTCTCGCTTTTTAGATGTTAATCAATATTTTACCTTATGTTTGAAACTAATAAACTAAATTGTCTAATGTTGGAACAGGTGGAGTTATTAACAAGGCTGTCTTCTTGGTAATCACTAATCAGAGATTCTAATGTTTTTGAAATGCTAAAGTTAGTAATCATTTGTTTCTTCAGGTTTACATCAACAGAAATGAGTCCAAGTGGTTATATTGTAGAAGTAACAAGTCTGTCTCCTAAAGCCATGGAAAAAGATGTCTATGATTTCTTTGCTTTCTGTGGTGCAATCGAGCATGTGGAGATTATCAGGTACCCTCCAGATTCTAAGGTTACATTATTGTATACTTTTTATACTTGATCCTTGTGTGATCCTTGTGCGTCTACAACTTTACATAACATACTCATTGATTTTCAATAAATTCTTCTTTTGAGTTATTCTTTACTTGATGGCTCTTGTGCCCAATTTAAAAGCTCCGGATTTTGGCCGATGAAATTTATACTGGGATCCTCCTTCTAAAACACTCTCTCACACATACCTGAACTTAAGGAGACACAGTACCAGAGGGACAAAAAACCAAAAAATTTTCCTATGTTAAACATAGTTGCAGATCTCATAGTTTAAAGTATATTGTCTACGAGGTGCATGTTCTATGTGTTTTTGTGTTAGCTTTTCTAAGAACTCACTAGGATGTCAACTGGAAGGAAGTTAAAACTGTGCAGTTTATTTACTAACAGGACTACAGTAAAACCTTTGAGTGTTCTGATCTTGAAATTTATTTGTTGCAGGTCCATATCATTTATAATATCATGTGTACATGGTTTTGCATGTTTTGATTTTCAAATTTTATCTCGAAAGTTGAAATTTTAGTAATGTATGTTTAGTCTCTTTGCGAGTTTGGCCCAAATTTAATTTTGGTCTTGTATCCTTCATTTTTTTTGGCAAATTTAGTCTTTCTCCAAATTAGTGATGATGTGGCACCGCTTAAGTCAAGGCCAGGCCGGGTTCACGTCAAGACCATTTTAGTGCCACATGAAAAAATGACCAAAATTGTATAAAAATCAAGGATAATTGATTAAAACTGAAATTAGATAATACAGAAGCCTAAAATTGCTAAGAGGTATACATAGAGAACCAAAATTGTAGTTTCCTCAATTTAATCATTCATCAATTTGCATGAAAGCACCTGCCTAAGATACCCTTCCCTGACAAGAGTGAACGTAATAATCCATAAATTATTTCAGCTTTCCTAGACATTGGACCAATGGGTCCATGATTGAAAAAGCATACATAAAATGGACTATGTTCTGTACCCTTTGCAATAATGCTTTTTAAATTTTTCGACCAAAGGCTTTTGTTATTTACTCTTTGCTTTGTTCCTTAGTTTCCTTTGAAGTGAAATAATTGCTTAATTCGATATGATTTATATTTTTAATGGAATCAACAGAGCCGGTGAACATGCAAGTACAGCCTATGTGACATTTAGAAATCCTCACGCTCTGGAAACTGCTGTCCTGCTCAGTGTAAGTTCCTCTGGTATTGGTCCTATCTTGTGGCTTAGGGTTTAATAAATAAATAAAGTCACAGCAGAGTTAATGTGTTCGATGACTCAGATAATTGCCCATTCTAGATTTTGCTATAGTTCTGACTTGGACAGTATTATACTTTTATTCCCAATTATTAGCACAGATAAATGTCTAAATGATACTGCAATTTCAATAAACATAAATGCAGGTGTGATTATGGTACTATTCTATTTTATTTTGATATTTGCTTCAAGTTGTTTAACCACTCAAAAGTAGACTATTCAACTCCCTTCTTCGTGGGACAGTTTTGCTATCATGTGGTTATGGTTCTTTCTCATCCATGATAAATCATAATTTTCACTCATGTTTTTCTTTTGGCTCCTTTGAGTTCACTATTCCTTGGTAGAAATAATATCAAACTTTTAGAATAAGGACAGTGTTGAATCATTTTGCTTGAAGCCAGAGATACAAATAATAAGTTTGTTTGGGAGGAATTTTGTGTGTGTTTTTTAAATTGTTGTTCTAAGTTTTATTTCTACTTATTGCATTAACAATGATTCTTTTTATAGACGAATGAACGGGTGTTTATTTGGTGCTTAAAAATGTTTTTGATAGTGATGGTTTGGGGGGAATATTCAAAAGTAGTTTATGATTGTCGAAACATCAAGATCATTATTAAGTGTTATTTTATTTATTGTGTTTGTGATTCTGAATTAAATAGGGATCAACATTGACATATAATTTTGCTCGTTTCTTGGTGCTTTTGTGTAGTCGTTTGAATCTGTCACATGCTTTGTTTTAGACTTTAGTGATTTGAGGTTCTTTGGAGTCTTACTCATTGAAGTCGAATGTTGATATTAGGGAGCAACCATTGTCGATCAACCTGTATGCATAGTCCGATGGGGAAATTACGAAGATGACAATAATCTCTGGAACCGTCCTTCATGGAAAATTGAAGATGATAGCAGTCCAAGTGTAGGTGTCTTTCTTTAGCTATATCTAGTCAATCATTCCTTTCGGGGCTAGTTAACACGTTACTTAACTGATTTTCGCAGCATTCTCAAGAATACAGGAGTGTTCCCTCTGCCGGTGAAGCTATGACTCTGGCTCAGGATGTAGTCAAAACAATGGCAGCTAGAGGATACGTAGTCGGAAAAGATGCATTAGGCAGAGCGAAAGCGTTCGACGAATCTCACCAAGTATCCGCCACAGCAGTGGCCAAAGTTGCTGAATTAAGTGAAAGAATCGGACTGACAGACAAGTTATTTGCTGGGGTTGAAGCAGCGAGATCGGTGGACCAAAGATACCATGTTTCAGATACTACAAAGACGGCCGTTTCTGCCACTGGAAGAACTGTGGTTTCTGCAGCAACTGCTGTGGTCAATAGTAGTTACTTCGCTAAGGGAGCTCTTTGGGTGTCAGGTGCTCTGAACAGAGCGTCTCAAGCCGCCGCTGATTTAGGTAACCGTGGTGTTAATAAATAAATAATGTTATTCTATGTAGTTTTGTCTTAAAAGTTTATGTTGATTTGATTTTCCGCGTGACATGTGTTTGATTGTTTGTGGCGTAGTTCTTTTTTGCTGGATATGTGCTTGGTTCGGTTTTTGTCGTCCGATCTTTGTGCCCGACAAGTGTGTGGTTTTATAAAATATATATTTTAGAATGTTTGATAAAGTAATCCCTGTCATTAACCTTGAAAATCAAATTCTTCTAAATATAATTGAAATATAAGTAAAATCTTTAAAAATTAATAATTTATTGTTTTTTGAAATGTATACTTTTTCAATATAGCGAATATATATTAATTATATAAAAAAAATGATTGTATGATTATTATAAAGATAATTTTAATATTAAATATGTTATTTATAGATATAATATGTAAATTTTTGAATTTTATATTAGATTATATATATAATTAGGCAAAAATTGATATGATACGGTTTCATGGGTCGTATTTTGTGAGACGGATCTTTTATTTGGGTCATTTATGAAAAAATATTATTTTTTATACTAAGAGTATTATTACTTTTGTGAATATCGGTAATATTGACCCGTCTCACAGATAAAGATTCATAGATACCGTCTCACAAGAGACTTATTCATATAATTGGTAGTAAATTATATAAAAATTATTATTCTTCTAAATAAATATGATATTTTATAAAATTAATCGATATACTTTTGACACACTAAATTGATTTGATTTTTGAAGAGATTATATAATAGAATTTAACATAAAATTCAGAAACTTAAAATTTGATAACCGATTCAAAAGTCAATGAAAGCCTTTACTACGAGGACAGATGTAACGATGACATGAACCGTTTTACCGAATAAATTGTTTATATATATTATTATTACCTCAAAATTTAAGATACAGTTGACTTAAGAAAAATGTAATAATAACAACATTTTATTGTAAAATTTTAATAATAATAATAATAATTACATAAATATCTAAGTAAGATTTGAACTGAACTAATTCATTTTACTCTAATAATCTAAAATTAAATTCGTAAATATTTAATTTTTAATATTTTTAAATCTAAATTCGTGGAATGGGGCTTAAACCTTAATATAAAAATTAAAAAGTATTTGTTCAGGCTTTGGCCTCTCCAGTGTTCATTCGTAGTATTCCATCTTCACCACCTGAAAATTGAAATCAACGATATATATCAAATTCACCATCCCTCCCCGCCCAATTTTTTTCTTCGACAAATTACTCCATCGGATTTCCGAATCCCTAACAACCGATCAAATAACGCCCAATTCCACTCCGTTCATGTAAATTGCCACCAGTTTTTTTTTTTTTTTTTTGGTTATAGATTAGTTTATTCCCGCCTGATTCCACTTAACATGGACGCGGTGTCGATCCGAGTGCCATACAAGAACCTGAAGCAGGAGGTGGAGCTAGCAGACTTCGACGGTGGGGAGCAACGACGCCGTTCACAGATCCACGCCTCATCCTTGTCGCCTGAGTTGTCTGATGTTGGAGATTCGCAGCCGGATTCTGATCAGCGTCATCACCCGCAGAAGCACTGCAGCTTAATTACGCTGATCCTCAGTTGTACGGTCGCCGCTGGTGTACAATTTGGCTGGGCTCTTCAGCTTTCTCTCCTCACTCCTTACGTTCAGGTACATGCATTCAATCTGAAGTATGTAATGTTGTATTTAGAGAGTCAGTGAGAGTGAAATTGTGCAATTAGACGCGCGCCTATTTATTTGAACATGCCGCTCAATCGCTAAGCATTTGGATCATCGTTGTCATAGAGATGGCGGTGGCTAAGGTTCAGTGGGAATATGATAGGTTGGTTGCAAGCTCGCGGCCGTTCTTAGTTTTCGTGTTACATATTTGAAGAACATTGGAAATACGTTGAAACTTGTATAGATTACAATTAATCCCAACGTACCTATTATTCCAGCTTAAATGGCAGATAGAGTTACAGAATACTAGCACTTGGTTAAAATTAAATTTTCACCACTCTTACATCGAAAGTCTGTGAATTGTAACTATAAAAATAATAATAATGTTATTTTATCGTGATTTACTGCTTAGTAAATAATTATGAGGAAGGAACTGTGAAAAAGAAACATGTGTTCCATTTGAAGGGCAGTGTTACATCAACCCAATTATGATATACATGCTTGCACAAAGATTTCTGTGATGTGTTGGGAAATGCCGTGTTGAAGGAATGTGAAATTAATGCAATCATTTTTTATATGCACACATAAACCTCATTTGATATTAAACTGTTGATTCTTTTTCCTGTTTCTCTAACTTTTGCATTTTCTTTTTGTGCAGACACTTGGTGTAGAACATGCATTTTCTTCATTTATATGGTTATGTGGTCCCATAACAGGCCTTGTGGTATGTGTTAACAAATTTTTGTTTCAAATTTTTGAAGTTCTTGTTTTAGTTCTATATTTTGCAGTTTAAGAAACATAGTTACGAAATTTCGACTCACGAGGGTATCTTTTTCTTTACATTTTGAATTTTGGTTTCATATCTTTGCTCCTGTTTTCTGTTTATGGTACATAATGTTGGAAATGTTTTCTAGCTAGATTTTGAAGATTCTTTGTCATATGCTTGTAAAAGAGGCTGTCAGTTGTTGGGATGATATATTTGTTCTGTTTTTCAGGTACAACCTTGTGTTGGCGTATGGAGCGACAAATGCTCTTCAAAATATGGTAGAAGAAGACCCTTTATTTTTATAGGTGCTCTCATGATCTCAATTGCGGTAAGTTTTATGTAGCAGCTGCTGCTTCCCCTGTTCTCCGTTTGTGTTTGAGATCGATTTGTCATAGCAACTAAGCTACTGTTGTAATATAGGTGATAATAATCGGATTTTCTGCAGACATTGGTTATCTGTTAGGTGATACAAAAGAGCATTGCAGGTTTTTTCAACTTCTTAGTTATTTCCTTTTTCATGTTCCTTCTTGTCTAATGTGAAATGTGCTTAACCAACTCGTGCAAATGCAGCACATTTAAAGGTACTCGTACAAGAGCTGCTGTAGTCTTCGTAATTGGGTTTTGGATGCTGGACCTTGCGAACAACACTGTGCAGGCGAGTTTCTTAAAAATCATTTCATACTACACATGGTGTCAAGAGCTAAAGAATTTGTTAAGAAAAATAAAATTTATTTTTCTAATCATTTCAGGGTCCAGCTCGAGCTCTCTTGGCTGACTTATCAGGTATAATCACCCTGCTTAGGGAATGAAGGTGTTGGTGTTTATCAATTGAGAGCCCTTATAAGTTTAATCTTATACGTTGTGTAACTCAGCTCCTCTTTATGATTAACCTCTAATGCTGCTGCAAATAATGCATTGTGCTATGCATCTTTTTGAATGAAAGTAACCCTTCCCTAGCAAGTCATCTCCTTGCTCCTGTGCACCTGTGCACCTTTTTTTAAACATTTGTTTGAGTTTTAGAACTTCCAAACTCCTAAGAATCACTTCAAAGAGCCATGAAGGAAGACCAGAAATTTGCTTTATTCACTGAAAACTGGGAAATGCACAACTCCTCTCCGACTTTATTCCCCTTTTTTCGCCACCCATTTACCTGGATGGTAAATATAGCAATTGAATTTATTAGCCCTCTTGTTCTTCTTTGTGTTTTCACTTTTTATTGAATTATGATTTACTGCATCTTAATTATTTTGTGCGTAATCATATGGTCCATAGGACAAGCATGTTTATTTCATGGATAAATAAAAATAATCATCTATCCTAGGTCCTGATCAAAGAAATTCAGCCAATGCTGTTTTTTGCTCTTGGATGGCTGTTGGAAACATTCTTGGATTTTCCTCTGGGGCTAGTGGAAGTTGGCACAGGTGATGTGTTAAAAAGTACTTATGTCTCGTATCTTGTTTGTTGATAATTTGATATTGTTTTTTCTCGTGGTACATTGGTTGAGTCTGATTGAAATTGTACAATGATGTAGCATTTCACTTTGACTATTATCTCTTATTTCATGAACTGTATTAACTTATTAATACATTTATAAGTTTTTCTTTGCAGGTGGTTTCCATTTTTGACAAGTAGAGCTTGTTGTGAACCGTGTGCGAATCTCAAAGCAGCTTTTTTAGTTGCAGTGGTGAGTTATTGTATTAGGAGTCTATGCATGGTTGAAACTACTCATAGCAACATATTATTTTCTCGCTGTATATGAAATAGCTTTTTAGTAAAGGTAACTGCATTCAGATTCATCGCCATCTTTAATCACTTGCTCACTTTGTTTCTAAAAGTTACCTGGCAAAATCTGGTTAATTGTCCCTAAAGTTTGCAGGTGAGGTCTTATCACGATTTCTTTATATACTTTTGTTGCCGATGAGAATCGTAGCTGAAGTATGTCACTTTTTTTGATGTTTCACCTAGGCCTGTTTATGAGGAAGCGTGATCAAATTTCGGCAATGAGCAAGATATCTTCTCGTTTATAAGCATGTAATATGATGCACTATGTGGCAGTGTTTTGTTTTTGTTGTACTGAGGCAGACTTTCTGCATGCATTAGTTTTTCATTTTTTAATGAGAAATTACCTTCACAAATTTCATTTTTTTGTTAGAATTTTAATTTCCAGCTTTTAGATTGCATTTCTGAATTCTGAGTCATGCATAGGTCTTCCTTGCGGTTTGTACGCTTGTGACACTCTACTTTGCGAAGGAGGTTCCATTGATGCCAAAACAATCTCTCCGTCTATCAGATTCTGCTCCTCTCTTGGATGATCCTCTGCAAAATGGATCTGACTTTTCAAAGTCAAATATTGATACAGAAATGAAGTATAATGTAGTGGAAATCAAGTCTGAGAGGCAGAACGCAATAATTAATAGCGATGGGATTGAACAAAAAAATCTTGACAATGAAGATGATAATTTCAGCGACAGCCCTGGAGCAGTACTGGTGAATATACTAACCAGTTTACGTCATTTACCTCCTGATATGAATTCGGTGTTGGTAGTTATGGCATTTACCTGGGTAAGTACTTTCGTGTGATTTATTTTCTAGCATTAGTTTCAGCATATTTATCAGAATTATGGTCATGTCTCGTTTTCGTCTTTTAGTGAATGTTTGGCTAAATTTAGTTATTTTTTCCTGTTACAATCAGTTGTCATGGTTTCCCTTTTTTCTCTTTGACACTGATTGGATGGGGAGAGAAGTTTTTCATGGCAACCCAAAAGGAGATGTACCCGAAGTTCAAACATATAATCAAGGTGTCAGAGAAGGTTCATTTGGTCTGCTGTTGAACTCGGTAAGAAATCGAATTTCTCCTGAAAATTTGCTTGTGATTGTGTTACCACATGGATCCCAGTTCTCAATTTCCTTTACTTCTTTTCTTGTAGGTTGTTTTGGGCATTAGCTCCTTCTTCATTGAACCAATGTGCCAGTGGATGGGGGCAAAACTAGTTTGGGCTAGTAGCAATTTTATGGTGTTTCTCTGCATGGCAGGCACTGCAATCATCAGCTTGGTATCTATGAGAGAGAATTCTGGAGGTATCCAACATGTCATTGGGGCGAATGGAGCTTCCAAAATCGCATCTCTAATTGTTTTTGCTCTTCTTGGTCTTCCTCTTGCGGTAAGATTTATTTGCTCTACCGCTTTTCTAGGTTCCTAAAGTGATGTTAAGAATTAATCTGTGCAAGAAAGAATTGCAGTTCCATCGCCAATTTTATGACATTGTAATGAGACTCAAATACTAGTGCTGAAGCCTTTAAATTTGTGTTGTAGATCACTTATAGTGTACCCTTCTCAGTCACGGCTGAATTGACTGCCGATTCAGGAGGTGGCCAAGGTACATACAGATTCTTGTTCTGTTATCAGTTCTCGTCTATTTGAGAAGCTTCTTTGATCGAAGATGTATATTTTTTTCAGGGTTGGCAATTGGAGTTCTGAATCTCGCTATCGTTATACCTCAGGTAGCTACTATTACACTTTTCAATGTTAACCCGTGTTCGATGCCACCCTATTTATAAATGCTGAAAAGAGAATAGGTCGATGATTCTCACGTTTAATGCTTCTGCCAATTCATTACCATATAATTCTCCATGGGTATGCAGGACGACTCATCAAATTGTATGTTTTTATTAGATGATTGTATCCCTTGGTGCCGGTCCGTGGGATGCTTTATTTGGTGGTGGTAACATTCCTGCATTTGTTTTGGCCTCGATAAGTGCTCTAGTAGCTAGTGTTATTGCAGTTCGCAAGCTACCCTCTCTTTCAAGCAGTTCTTATAAATCAACCGGATTCCATTTTGGTTGATCAATTTTCGGAATGCTTCTCCCCTTTTGCAAAAGTTATGTGATTAAATCATGTTACGACTCGACATCCAGGTTTATCTGAGCATTTGGGTATCATTCCTACTTACAGAGATGAGATCAGTAACATTCTTTCGTTATTTCTCTGCGGCAGGGGATTGTACCAAATGCAGTACAGTAATCTCGTGTATACATTACCATACATATTTTTTATACCTCAGATTCGACAGAACATGATACAGAAACAACCCTTAGATCTGATGTAGGTAACCTTCTCTTGTAATTCGAGTAATGTCAATATTTGTTCATTGCAGCCTGTAGGTATGTAATAATGCTAGATTTTTAATAATACATCGGTATCGAGAAAACAGATATCCATTTTACTCAAGATGAAGCCAATAAGATACTTTATTTGCATTATTGACACTGACGTTAATGCACTTTTATTAAGCTGGTATATTGATTTTAAGATGACTGAGTGGAATGTGAAACTCATGAATAATGATTTTTAATGTTAAAAAAAAATGTGGGTGAAAGAGATATGTTGTTATGATAAGTATGTGATAAGTATATGACAGTGGATCCTATAATTTTTGATGAGTTGGTGCGTGTTATAACAACCCACCATTAAGGATGTCTTTAGGTGTGCAAATCGATCTGTTTTGTTTCATTTCTGATATTTTTGTAAATTGAAATTTAATAGAGCTTATTCACAAACTGAACTGAAAACCGTGGTTTTGTTCTTTGTATAAACTGATAAATTTTTCTACATTTCGACAACTTTGCGATATTATTTATTTGTTTTGAATCAAAATCTCAACACCATGAGTCCATGATTTAAATTTAGGAATTTATTTCAATATGGTGATATAAAACATAATGGACACGTGGCAAGGACAATAATCATGCAGAGATTTAATTTTTTACAAAGCCTCATTGCTACTAAATTTAGCAACATGTAACAATAATACAACTATGATACCTATATAAATTTAAGCCCAAATGAAACATGAATTCAATAATCACACTCCAATTAACGATAATCTATATGTAATTTCTTGGCAAAAACTCGTGTGAAACTGTCTCACGGGTCGTATTTTGTGAGACGGATCTCTTATTTAGGTCATCCATGAAAAAATATTACTTTTTATGCTAAGAGTATTATTTTTTTATTGTGAATATCGATAGTGTTGACCCGTCTCATAGATAACGATTCGTGAGACCGTCCTCACAAGAGACATAATCTAATTTCTTTCGCTCGTGTTTGAATAAAAGAATCGGTAATTCATCAGTTAAATCTTTGACACCAACATCCCTCCCCTCAACAGTTGGAAGGACATGCTCAATTGGCCCCGACGGTACTTATAATATTGGCAAAAGCACTAGAAAAACAAAAGATTCTCAAAATTAATTGAAATACAAAACTTAACGGTAGCCGATAAAAGCGACTGATCCAAGAAATTTGAGAAGTGGGCACGAGATGACCGAAGACAGGCGAATTCATATACATTTGAGCTGTAAATTTTCAATTTTTTTTTAAAAAAATATGCATATAAATCTTAAATTTTATTAAAAATTTCACCCTCGCGTTTCGTACGGGCAGTTGAAAAATCATTTTCACAAGGAAGAAAGGGTAAAGTAAAGCACAAAAGGGCAGTTTATGCGCACATGGGGCATCAGTTTTTCTTGAGCTGAAATGCTCCAGATAAAGCTAGCATGGAGGCATGTGGAGCAGAACATTCAACTCTTTTTATTTCAAATAAACAAAAAATCTAAATAATAATAATAATTAAAAAAAATAGCTCGTGTTTGGTTGTTTTTGGGAACGTAATTAGAATTTTTTTACCTGAGCAAAATTTTATTACAATATAACACATTATTTTAATTTAAAATACGAAAAAAATACTGCAAATATAAAATAAAATATTTAAAAATCTTATTAAAGTTGTAACCTTCGATTTTTCAAAACATTAAACTTGACAATTATGAACTTTATAGTGATGTCAATCTTCCTCCCGATGCTTCGATGCACTCTCACATATTAAGTAGTACATTTTTTTATTTATCACAATAATAGATTAAATTAAAATATAAAGAGTATGTCTCTTGTGAGACGATCTTACGAATTTTTATCTGTGAGGCGGATTAACCCTACCGATATTCACAATAAAAAGTAATATTCTTAGCATAAAAAGTAATATGTTTTCATGGATGACCCAAATAAGATATATGTCTCACAAAATATGACCTGTGAGACGTCTCACACATTATTTACGCGAAAAACACTTCTTAAATCACGATAGAAATTAAATAACTATCGTTTACGAGTATTGTTTGTAATTATAATTATAGATACTGTATGCTTAAATATATGTGTTTGTATTTTGTATTAATTAAAACTATCAAACATTATAGACAAATATAAAAGAGCATGTATCTTGTGAGATGGTCTCACGAATCTGTATCTGTGAAACGGGTCAATCATACCGATATTCATAATAAAAAGTAATATTCTTAGTATAAAAAGTAATATTTTTTCATGGATGACCCAAATAAGAGATCAATCTTACAAAATACGACCCGTGAGACCGTCTCACACAAGTTTTTGCGATATAAAAATTCTAGTAAGACTGTTTGATGGGTCAATTTTGTGAGACAGATCTTTTATTTGAATCACTCATGAAAAGCATTATTTTTTATGCTAAAAATATTATTTTTTTATTGTAAATATACGCATGGTTTACACGTTTCACGATTATAGATCCATGATGAGACACAGTAAAACATAAACAACTTTTTTTTTTTTTTTTGAAATGAACATAAACAACTTTTATTTAAACGAAAACAACTAATTAAACTCAAACTTACGTATACAAAAACTGTAAAAATTTAATTTCTCAAATTGGTCACTTTTTAAAATTCCTTATTATCTCGTGAATTTTACACAGACTTTCGAATTAACAGGAAAAGAAACATATTTCAAAAGGTGACGTGGCCAGGGGCCGAATCAGTGAACCAAATCCATGAATTTGGATATAAAACGAAGAGAGACAGTCTTACGAATCTTTATATTCTCACGAATTTTTATATGTGGGACGAGCCAATCCTATCGATATTCACAATAAAAAATAATACTTTTTCATTGATGACCCAAATAAGAGATCCGTCTCACAAAATACGACCCGTGAGACAGTCTCACACAAATTTTTTTTTTTCTAAAAATGAAATTCTCCAATATTATTTTAAATTAAATATTTATTCGGTCAAAGAAAATAGTCGATATGGCCTAATTGATGCCTGAGGATGTACAATTGGACAAAAATGGAAGGGACAGCCGGGGATGGCCAATGAAAAGATATCGGCTTTTAGTGCCCTTTATTTTATTATTATTTCAAAAAAGAAAGAGTTTTGGTGTGTGTAAAATGCTTAGCTAGCCAAGAGGATAATGGGATGGGAAAGGGGAGTGGGGTTGATGTTGGTGCGTGCATGATGTATGCTGGCTGGCTGGCTGGCTGGCTGGCAAACCCTACCCCCCTTCTTTGGACCCACCCTTTAAATTCTTGCACTCTTTTCAATCTCCATCCATTCGCAACTGACACACACACACACACACACACACACACACACACACATATATATATATATATATATATATATATATTCGAGTATTTGGTCTATTTATTCATACATCGGATGCCATATTACTGTAGACTAATCTTCACAAGTTTTCCAACGTCAAAGGTTTAGGGTTTAGTCTTATTTCCACATCTTTATCAAACTTGTGAGTTTTTCTCACAAATTCAAAAATTGTTATCAAAGATTCAATCTTTATCGCATTTATCGGTTGTTTTTTACTCGAGTTGTCAAAGACGGGTTCTTTGAAGGTTCGTTTGAATTTCGATTATCTCATATCGTGATTATTTGTTACTAAGTTTTTTCACAGTTTAGAAATGAATATAACAAACCGCTGCTTGTTTCAAAAAATAGATACACACAACGATTATTTATTTCATCGATTCTAAGGCGTGGTTTTTGTTTTAGATCACGTTTGCTTTTATCACATCATTTTTTGTGGCAACAGTTCTATAAATGCCAGCTTTCACAACAGAGTAGTCTAAGGGGTTGGTTTACTTTTAGACATACTTCATTTATTTTTCTATGTTTAATATGACGCTGCATAGAAAAAAAAAAAAAAAAAAAAAAAAAAACTCAACCTGTTTTATTAAAGTTAAATTTTGACCAATTAGAATAATAGAAACCAACTTAGAGTACAATTTTCGGAATTTTCGAATATGTTAAAGTTTGTAACTTGTAAATCGGTTAAAAATTTATTTTCATTTTTATTATTATTTTTAAAAAAATAAAAAATAAAACAAGTTTTATCCGCTTCCCCTACTTTTGCATATATTTAGGACAGGACACGTAACCTATTTAGGATTAAGACTAATATATTGCCGTACTAAAATTTGAATTTAATAGTACTACATCACAATTAAAATGTTTTGTAGCTAAAAAAAACGAAATGTCGCAATTTGATTGCTACATTCCACTGATTTGTGAAAGCCATTATTGCCAACGACTACAAAGTTACGAGGACAAAAACTCGTGTGAAAGTTTTACTGGTTGTATTTTGTAAGAAGAATATTTTATTTGGGTCATTTATGAAAAAATACTACTTTTATTCTAAGAGTATTACTTTTTTAGAGTAAGTCTCTTATAAGACGGTCTCGCGAATCTTTGTCTGTGAGACGAGTCAATCCTACTGATATTCATAATAAAAAGTAATACTCTTAGCATAAAAAGTAATACTTTTTCATAAATGACTCAAATAAGAGATCCGTCTCACAAAATACGACCCGTGAGATCGTCTCACACAAATTTTTGCCTATTTTTTATTATGAATATCGGTAGGATTGACCGTCTCACAGATAAAATTCATGATACGGTCTCACAAAAAACCTACTGAGTTATAAGTGAAAAATATTTAAATATATTTACATTTACCCCCCCTTAAATCACTCATTTCTCCTATTAAAGGCATGTTGTATGAACCCATTTCTTCTTATTTAGCCAGGGAATCAGGCTATACAAATTTTTGTCTGCTTGCCCTTTTATTTCAAAATTTTCAATGACAACTGTCCACGTTGAAAAATATAGGCACCCCACTTCATTTACAAGAAAATAAATCAAAATTTCCCCTCCATCATTTTCCATATTCAAAAAACGAACAACTTCTAGCCAAATTTATCCGCAATATGGATCACACAATGATCAAAATGAAATATGTTGTGAAATAGTAAAATTTATGGTAAAAAGTAAAAATTTGAAACTCTCAAAATTTACCAAACTACACACTTTATAATATTTTTCTCTCTACTCAATTGTGATTTTCTTCACAAATGAGAGATCTATTTATAGGAAATCTTTACAAATAATCCAAAAATAAAATACATCATTACCTACATCATCATCACACACTAATTTTCAATATTTACAACTCTTATTTTCAATATTCAAATATTCAACATTCAAATATTCAATACTCACATTTTAAATATATTTTTCAACACTCCCCCTTGTGATGATGATCATAATGATTGTCTTCATTACGTGTTTTTATACTGCCTCGTTAAAAACCTTACTAGGAAAAACCCATTGGGATAAAGACCATAGTAAGGG
The DNA here is from genome assembly GCF_025594145.1 of Primulina tabacum. Lineage (NCBI taxonomy): Eukaryota > Viridiplantae > Streptophyta > Magnoliopsida > Lamiales > Gesneriaceae > Primulina > Primulina tabacum. The sequence continues at coordinate 46,527,317 of NC_134553.1, read as the reverse complement.
AAAAAGAGTGCAGTCACATAAACTCCCCCTCATGTTGACACGAACAATTCTTCACAAATTTCGTAGATTGCGCATCCCAATATTATATATGTGCTTTCTGAATATTGACGTAGAAAGTGCCTTTGTGAAGAGATCTGATGAGTTTTCACTTGATTGAATGTGACGAACATCAATACATTTATTCTTCTCTAGCTCCTTAGTGAATGCGAAGAACTTAGGAGGAATATGTTTAGTTCTGTCGCTTTTTATGTATCCCTCTTTCATTTGAGTAACACATGCAGCATTATCTTCATATAGTATCACAGGCTTCTCGTCGAATGATAATCCACATGAGATTTGGATATGTTGGGTCATTAATTTTAACCACACACATTCACGACTTGCTTTATGTAATGCAATAATCTCGGCATGATTTGATGAAGTTGTTACGAGCGTTTGTTTCTGTGAACGCCAAGAAATTGCAGTGCCTCCACGAGTAAATACATATCCAGTTTGGGAACGTGCCTTGTGTGGATCAGATAAGTATCCAGCATCAGCATAATCAATTATACTTGGATTAGTATCTTTTGAATACAAAAGTCCCAAGTCTGTCGTTCTTCGTAGATAACGGAATATATGTTTAATTCCGTTCCAGTGTCTCTTTGTTGGATATGTGCTAAATCTTGCCAACAGATTCACGGCAAAAGATATATCGGGCCTCGTACAATTTGTAAGATACATAAGGGCACCGATGGCACTTAGATATGGTACTTCTGGACCAAGAATAACTTCATCATCTTCACATGGACGGAATGGATCCTTTTCTATGTTTAATGATCTAACAATCATTGGAGTACTTAAAGGATTTGTTTTATCCATATTAAAACGTTTAAGGATCTTTTCTGTATAATTTTTCTGGTGAACAAACATTCCACATTCTTTTTGTTCAATTTATAAACTCAGACAATACTTGGTTTTTCCAAGATCCTTCATTTCAAATTCTTCCTTCAAGTATGACACAACTTCTTGAATTTCCTTATTCGTTCCAATGATGTTTAAATCATCAACATATACAGCAATAATTACGCATCCGGATGTTGTTTTCTTAATGAAAACACAAGGGCATATTGAATTATTTACATATCCCTTTTTCATCAAGTGATCACTTAGTCGATTATACCACATTCGACCTGATTGCTTTAACCCATATAATGATCTTTGTAATTTCACAGAATAACATTCCCTGGGTTTTGAACTTTGTGCTTCAGGCATCTTAAATTCTTCAGGGATTTTCATATATATATTACTATCAAGTGATCCATATAAGTAAGCTGTAACAACATCCATAAGACGCATTTCTAAATTTTCAGATACCGCCAAGCTAATCAAATACCGAAACGTAATTGCATCCATCACAGGAGAATACGTTTCTTTTCGGTATGTTTCTGTTCTCCCCCTAACATTGGGAAGATTTTCTCATTAAAATGACAATCAGCAAAACGTGCTGTGAACACGTCGCTTGTCTGAGGTTCAAGATATCGAATGATTGATGGACTATCATAACCGATATAAATTCCAACCTTTCTTTGAGGTCCCATTTTCTTTCGTTGTGGTGGTGCAATAGGCACATACACCATACATCCAAAAATTCTCAGATGAGAAATGTCTGGTTCTTTACCAAATGTAAGCTGCAATTGAGAGTATTTATGATATGCACTTGGTCTGATGCGAATTAATGAAGCAGCATGTAAAATTGCATGTCCCCATATAGAAATAGAGAGCTTTGTTTTCATAATCATTGGTCTAGCAATCATTTGCAGACGTTTAATCAATGATTCAGCCAATCCATTCTGTGTATGTACATGAGCAACATGATGCTCAACAATGATTCCCATAGACATACAATAATCATTGAAAGTCTGGGAAGTAAATTCACCAGCATTATCAAGTCTAATTTTCTTGATTGTATAATCGGAAAATTGATTCCTCAATTTTATTATTTGAGCAAGTAATCTTGCAAATGCAACATTTCGAGTTGACAATAAACATACATGTGACCATCTGCTGGAGGCATCAATCAATACCATAAAGTATCTGAATGGTCCACATGGTGGATGGATTGGTCCACAAATATCACCCTGAATACGTTCAAGAAACATTGGTGATTCAGTTTGCATTTTGACTGGTGATGGTCTTATAATAAGTTTTCCAAGAGAACATGATTTACATTGAAACTTATTATTCTGAAAGATCTTCTGGTCTTTCAGTGGATGACCATGTGTATTTTCTATGATTCTTCGCATCATTGTTGAACCAGGATGTCTCAATCGGTCATGCCAATTGGTTAATATTGAAGAATTATCAACTACCATGTTTGATTCAATGGGACTTATGTGTGTATAATGCAATCCAGTAGGGAGCATTGGTAGTTTTTCAATCACATATTTTTTTCCTGATTTATATGTGATAAGACACATATATTTCTCATTCCCTTCATTCATTGTTTGAGTATCATACCCATGGGAATATATATCATTAAAACTCAACAAATTTCTTTTCGATTGTGGTGAATATAAAGCATCATTGATAAAAAATTTTGTACCATTAGGTAACAAAAATTGTGCTTTACCACATTCTTTAATCAAGTCTACAGGACCTGATATTGTATTCACCCTTGTTTTTGTTGGTTTTAGTTCCAAGAAATATCTTTTATCTCGGAGGATAGTGTGCGTTGTACCACTATCGCGTATGCAAACTTCAGCTTTGCTCATAGTATTTTCCATATTTCAACTTCAAAAAATATATGCAATGAAATAAAATTACTGACAATAAAATGCAAAAATATAGCACACAACAAAACATTATCATATGGGTACATAAAATATTTTACATATTTATTCCACCAGCAAATTGATCATTGTCTGAGAAATCAATCAGAAAATCTCCAGCATCAAAATGAGTTGAATCACTCAAAGGATTCACTTTGTTCAGTGAAGTTGGTCTCCTTTTCTTTCCCCTTTAATGATTCTTTATAAAGTTTACAAAGATGCTCAGGGGCTCGACAAATACGGGACCAATGTCCTGGAGTACCACATCTGAAACAAGAACTTTCATATCTTTTTGAGTGATTCTCATTAACACTCATATTTTCATGATGTCTTTTCTGTGGATGGTTTGTGACGTTCTTTTGAGATGAGTTATAAAAGTAACTATCTCGATTATTTTCAAAACCACGGCCGCGTCCACGACCACGATCACGACCACTTCCACGTCCACATCCACGACCACGACCTCGATTTCGTCCACGACCAAAATCTCGTTTATAACTTTGATTTTGGTTTCCAGATTTAAATTCATTTTTGCTTATGCATTTACTTCAGGAAATGCCGTTGAACCAGTGGGTCGTGCCTGATGATTTCTCACTAAATTCATTTGTTCGAATCTTTCTTTTAATCTCTTCCACAAAGCCATGGGATGCCAACGCAAAAATATCATGGCTTTTGCCTTTTCTTGGGATGTCGATATGCCATTTTCTTTTATGGTCTCATTTAGACTCAATGACTCAAGATGCATTTATACATCGAGAGTCCATGGCATATAATTTTTTTTCCGTGATATCAAGAGCAATGAATTCGAGTTTTGCCAAGTTTGACATGGTGGTACTAAAAAAATTACGATGCATTTTATTAGTTAATGAATATTGCAATACAAAGTAATGGATAAAAACAAGTACAAGTATTTGTAAAAATAAAGAAAACACATGAGGAGGATATTCTTCGATAAATAAAAGACTCGTGAGTATGATAACCAAAATAATTAAAAATAACTTTGAGAAAGTCATCTTCTTTTTTCTTCGAAAAATTTGATGAAGAATAATTTTTAGAGAAGAAGAGAAAGTTGGAGTGATTGAACGTGTTTGTGAGATGATATTTATAGGGCAAAAACTAGCCGTTTTGTTACCGTTTATGACCGTTGGTGTACAAAAAATAAATGTATGTATTTGTATAATTTTATGGTAATAATATGGTGAATATAATATTAATCATGTTTAAATAATTATGTATATCACATTATTATAATGAGGTGTCGTAAGTTATTTTGTTTAAAAACCTTATAGGCTTTTATACTTGTCGTATCCCTTACCGGGAGTGTGGGATGTCGTCTTAACATCCTCCCAGTATTTATAACAAGTTTTTGAAAAATTTATTTTTATTATTTCTAATAATAACATTATATTGTATATTAAATAAATACACAATAAATAAATAACAGTAAAATAAATATTATTACTTTTGTTACCTTTTTCTTCTGTTTGGAGCTTGGAAAAGGATGGAGGACTTTTAGAGCTTCGTGCTGATAACGTGTTGTGAAATAGTAAAATTTATGGTAAAAAGTAAAAATCTGAAACTCTCAAAATTTACCAAACTACACACTTTATAATATTTTTCTCTCTACTCAATTGTGATTTTCTTCACAAATGAGAGATCTATTTATAGGAAATCTTTACAAATAATCCAAAAATAAAATACATCATTACCTACATCATCACACACTAATTTTCAATATTTACAACTCTTATTTTCAACATTCAAATATTCAACATTCAAATATTCAATACTCACATTTTAAATATATTTTTCAACAAAATACACATATTTCAAATAAAAAATATCCTACAGAATTTCCAATTGTTGACGCAAATTTTAACCATAGACTAAAAAACTACAACTAGTGCAAGTTTAATTTATCTATTTAGACTTCTAAATGGCATGCAGAGTTTGTTCTAAACTCTTTAGTAATAATTATTATTATCAAATGGGCTCTAAAATTTACTACCATTTGATCTGTTTATCCATCTTATTGCAATAAAAGTAAAACGAATATATATATATATATATATATATATATATATCCCACTTCTCACAAATGAAAAACCCACACGATTCACAGAAGAAAGGGAATTAATTATTTTTTTCTTGGGAAGCTGATAAGGTATATAAGCAATCTCCATCAGTTCAATGAATGTATCTTCTCTTTCAATCTATTTTTCAAGAAAATACATACATCATCATGACTGGTTGTGGATCAGTATACCTGATCTCACTTCAACTGCAGGTGGAACAGTTTAATTTGTAGGTTATGATCTGTGCTGAAAATGGCATTCTTTCACTCCAATTTTATGCTGCAAACTCCTCATCATGAAGATGATGATCACGATCAGCCCTCCACTTCTCTTGCTGTACCGATTCTTCCTTCTTGCAGTCCCCAAGAATTTCATGGTATGTACTTTTGTTTTATTGCAGGGAATAATTTTTTTTTATGTGTATGCTCTGAAGATGGATAATGATTTTTCTTCTTGTTTTTTTTTTTTTTTGGTCGAGCAACGCAATATTTCATAGATTAAACATGCACGTATGAAATCTTGAAATTTTCATTTATTTATCTCATGATGATTATGATCTTTAAACCCTAAATCTTTGATTCTTTCTTGGTGTAGGCGGCGTGGCTTCACTGCTAGGGAAGAGATCATCCATGTCGTTTGCCACCGGAATCGATATCTGCGAAGAGATAAACAATCACGGGGATCAGGATGAACTATCCGACGACGGATCCCAGCTCGGGGAGAAGAAGAAGAGGCTTAACATGGAGCAAGTGAAGACACTTGAGAAGAACTTTGAACTGGGAAACAAGCTGGAGCCCGAAAGGAAGCTGCAGCTGGCCCGGGCCCTCGGGCTTCAGCCCAGACAGATCGCCATTTGGTTCCAGAACAGGAGAGCCAGATGGAAGACGAAGCAACTGGAGAAAGATTACGAGATTTTGAAGAGAGAATTTGATGCTGTCAAGTCGGAAAACGATGCACTTCAAGTGCAGAATCAGAAACTCCATGCTGAGGTAATTTAAAGTTTACATTTTTTTACATTTTAGTAACAATTAATGTTCCAAGATATTAACACAAGTAGAAAATTATAAAAAAAAATGTGCATTATTGAAAATAAATTAAAGATTTTTACAGATTTTGTCACTGAAGACAAGGGAGCCAACAGAATCCATCAATCTGAACAAAGAAACAGAAGGCTCCTGCAGCAACAGAAGTGAAAACAGCTCAGAAATAAAGCTTGACATATCAAGAAATCCGGCCATTGATAGCCCAATTTTACCCACCAATCCGAGTACCACAAGCAGGCAATTCTTCCCATCATCACTCAGGCCTAATGTATTAATCTCACATCTCTTCCAGAATTCGACGTCCTCGAGGCCCGAAAATCAGTGTCCGAAAATGGATCATCATCCAAATATCAAGGAGGAAAGCCTTTGCAATATGTTCTGCGGGATGGATGATCAGACAGGGTTTTGGCCATGGCTAGAACAACAACATTTCAATTAAGACATCGATCGAGATTTCGTGCGTTTAAATGGCCTGAAAACTTGTCCAAATTTGATTATACATCGAGATGGTATGGTCAAATTATCATATATCATAAGTTTTGATGATTAAATTTGCTGTTTCGATACATTAGAGCTGGTGTACAAAGTAGTAGAATGTGGAACATCGCCACTTGAGGAGGGGGAAGATCAAAAAAATCGAGTTTCTCGGAGATCAGAATAAAGAAGCATGTGGATACAGTTCTTGCTTACATGATATTAGTATAATATGTTTTTTTCATGTAAGATAACCGAAAAATGTCTTATCATATTCAAATTCAATTGTTAAATTTTGTTTATCCAATGTTACATCTCTAAATTTTTCCCCTTTCTCGTCTTCCTTTGATCTCTTTATGAATTTCTTCACTACTCATTTTAGAGTATCCTGAATTTCCGACTTTATATATATATATATTAGCAATAGATCGCAAAAACCCACCAATATTATAAATGATAAATGTTACGAAAATGGGTATGCCGCGGATGCCGACCCTTCCGTCGGCATCAATGGCTAAAAATTTAACCATCTAATCTTACCATTGATGCTGGTAGAATAGTACCGAAAAATACACAAAATTCTCGATAAAGATTTTTAGAATGTGTATATTAGAAGAAATAAGGTGAGAATGAAGCACAAATTCCAAGGAAATATGGAAAGAGGACAAAGAAAATCCATGGAAGGGTAGGAAACAAGGAGAGTAGGGCAACAGTCACTCTCTTGAAGTGGACATTTGCTGAAATTTAATTTAATCGTTTTCCATTCTTATGGTGACAAGTTGACAATGATATATATATATATATATATATATATATATGGAATCAAATAAAAATAAATTGTGTGGGCTATGGAGATTTGAATTTTCTAACACTCCAGCTCTATTTTGGTGCGATTTCTTGTTAAATGACAATTTTTTCAAGTATGATCTATCTTTAATTTGTTCAGTTAAAAGGGAAATTAAAAATAAGATGATATTTTTCTTAAAAATAATCCTGAAACTACTGAATTCCATGCATGATCTCATGAATGATGCATCATCATAATCAATTAATGACAACTCCTTACGGCATATTCAGATTTTCAGCATTAAATTTGTCAGAATATGTTTGGGCGATTTCTCCACAATTATTTGAGTTTTTTAAAAAAAGGAGCCATCACTCCTCGCGTATTGGGGGCTCCATTAAAAAAAATTCAGATTAATAAATATATATTTCTTTTTCCTTTTTTTAATTAGAAAAAACTACACTTTTTGACAAACAATATTAAACGACCAAAATCATTACTAGAATGTATTAACCACGTGTAATTACTGGCCTAGAAAACCCGTTTACATCAATAAAGAAATAGTTTGTATTTTCAAAAAGCATACTGATCATATAGCATAGCAACAATTAGAGTTGTCAAACAGGGTAAACTATGGCCCCACGAGGCATGCCGGCCCGCAAAAAATTAAAAATAAATAAATAAAAAAAATCATTATAATTATTTAAATATATCATATCATAAATAAAAGTTTATCAAAAATATCAATAAAACTTATAATTATTGATTTCACAAGTCTACATTTTATATAAAGATTAGATCTCTTGTGAGACGGTCTCACGAATCTTTATCTGTGAGACGGATCAACCCTACCAATATTCACAATAAAAAGTAATATTCTTAGCATAAAAAATAATATTTTTTCATGAATGACCCAAATAAGAGATCTGTCTCACAAACTACGACCCGTGAAACCGTCTCACACAAGTTTTTGTCTTATACAAACTAATACAAAAAAATTCACAACTTTAATTTTAAAAAAATACATATATCACCATAAATTCATAACGCAAAATGGGGCAACCCAAACCCGCCTAGGTCCGTGACCGTGCGGGTTAGCCCATCTTGTCTGCCTTTAAATTTGTTGAAAAAAATTCAACATAACCCACTTAAATTATGTGGTGGGACGGGCTGACTCGAAGTACACAACCTAAATTAACGGCTCTAGCAATAATATAGGATAAACACCTTGAAGTAATAATAGTAAAATAATAATGTCAATCTTAATCAACACATATATGAAAAAAAAATTGTTCAATAATTAGTGTAATTAATTCATTGAAAACTATTATTAAAAATTCATACTTAAAATTTTTAATTTGTGTATAATCTTAATTTGGTATAATCTCTAAAAAAAATTGCACAAACTATTTGATATAGATAAGAATATCGTACCAATGTAACAACACACAATATGCGCTAAGGATTGCTTGTATATTTCATAAATTAGGATTATCCATTATAATTTAATAATGATTAGATAAAGTAGTGCAAAAAATCTTGAAGAAATATGCATGTTCTTAATTACATAAAAATTCAGATGAGATGGTTTAACAAGTCAATTTTATGATACAAATATGAAATATTCGACTCGACTCAACTCATTAAAAATATTATTTTTATGTCGAAAGATGAATAGTTATGAATCATATCAATCTGTCTCTACTCATCAGAAGATATTTACTCTATTGAATATTAGGGGGCAACATTAAAATATTAATTAAGTGGAAATAAGAAAGGAGGGTCAATCTGGGATCATGCCCTAAAGGTATTTAAAATGGCTGGCATACTTAGGCTTTTTGAATTTAAAATGTTATTACTAATTAATTTAATCAATTCGTTGTTTTAAAATTTTGGATTTTGAAGATGAGTAGGTCTTTTGCGAGACGGTCTCACGAAACTTTATCTGTGAGACGGGTCAACCATACCGATATTCACAATAAAAAATATTACTCTTAGCATAAAAAGTAATACTTTTTCATGGATGATCTAAATAAGAGATCCGTCTTACAAAATAGACATGTGAGATCGTCTCACACCTGTTTTTATTTTTGAAAGAGTTTGGAGGTGTCCTGACAAGTTTTAGTTGAAACAGAAGATTTCTTTAATTAAGTAAACGTAGAAATCCTCAGCTGTCCACGTGCATTCTGGAATCTGTCTCATTAAATAAATAATATGGCTATCAGTTTTTTTGAATTATTGAAGGGAGAGAAAACAAACGTTGACAAAAATAATTCTCGTTTTTAGCCCAAAAAAAAATTAATTAATTATTTTTGTTATAGATTTTTATTAAATTCATAAATTATTTCATTTACCGCGAAACATAAAAGTTTGATATGTTGTGAAAAAGTAAAAATTTATGGTAAAAAGTAAAAATCTCAAACTCTCAAAATTTACCAAACTACACACTTTATAATATTTTTCTCTCTACTCAATTGTGATTTTCTTCACAAATGAGAGATCTATTTATAGGAAATCTTTACAAATAATCCAAAAATAAAATACATCATTACCTACATCATCACACACTAATTTTCAATATTTACAACTCTTATTTTCAACATTCAAATATTCAACATTCAAATATTCAATACTCACATTTTAAATATATTTTTCAACACTCCCCTTGTGATGATGATCATAATGATTGTCTTTATTACGTGTTTTTATACTGCCTCGTTAAAAACCTTACTAGGAAAAACCCATTGGGATAAAAACCATAGTAAGGGAAAAAGAGTGCAGTCACGTAAACTCCCCCTCATGTTGACACGAACAATTCTTCACAAATTTCGTAGATTGCGCATCCCAATATTATATATGTGCTTTCTGAATATTGACGTAGGAAGTGCCTTTGTGAAGAGATCTGATGAGTTTTCACTTGATTGAATGTGACGAACATCAATATATTTATTCTTCTCTAGCTCCTTAGTGAATGCGAAGAACTTAGGAGGAATATGTTTAGTTCTGTCGCTTTTTATGTATCCTTCTTTCATTTGAGCAACACATGCAGCATTATCTTCATATAGTATCACAGGCTTCTCATCAGATGATAATCCGCATGAAATTTGGATATGTTGGGTCATTGATTTTAACCACACACATTCACGACTTGCTTCATGTAGTGCAATAATCTCGGCATGATTTGATGAAGTTGTTACGAGCGTTTGTTTCTGAGAACGCCAAGATATTGCAGTGCCTCCACGAGTAAATACATATCCAGTTTGGGAACGTGCCTTGTGTGGATCAGATAAGTATACATCATCAGCATAACCAATTATACTTGGATTAGCATCTTTTGAATACAAAAGTCCCAAGTCTGTCGTTCCTCGTAGATAACGGAATATATGTTTAATTCCGTTCCAGTGTCTCTTTGTTGGATATGTGCTAAATCTTGCCAACAGATTCACGGCAAAAGATATATCAGGCCTTGTACAATTTGTAAGGTACATAAGGGCACCGATGGCACTTAGATATGGTACTTCTGGACCAAAAATATCTTCATCATCTTCACATGGACGGAATGGATCCTTTTCTATGTTTAATGATCTAACAACCATTGGAGTACTTAAAGGATTTGCTTTATCCATATTAAAACGTTTAAGGATCTTTTCTGTATAATTTGTCTGGTGAACAAACATTCCACATTCTTTTTGTTCAATTTGTAAACCCAGACAATACTTGGTTTTTCCAAGATCCTTCATTTCAAATTCTTCCTTCAAGTATGACACAACTTCTTGAATTTCTTTATTCGTTCCAATGATGTTTAAATCATCAACATATACAGCAATAATTACGCATCCGGATGTTGTTTTCTTAATGAAAACACAAGGGCATATTGAATTATTTACATATCCCTTTTTCATCAAGTGATCACTTAGTCGATTATACCACATTCGACCTGATTGCTTTAACCCATATAATGATCTTTGTAATTTCACAGAATAACATTCCCTGGGTTTTGAACTTTGTGCTTCAGGCATCTTAAATCCTTCAGGGATTTTCATATATATATTACTATCAAGTGATCCATATAAGTAAGCTGTAACAACATCCATAAGACGCATTTCTAAATTTTCAGATACCGCCAAGCTAATCAAATACCGAAACGTAATTGCATCCATCACAGGAGAATACGTTTCTTCATAATCAATTCCAGGCCTTTGAGAAAAACCTTGTGCAACAAGTCGAGCTTTATATCTTACTATTTCATTTTTCTCATTTCGCTTTCGAATAAAAACTCATTTGTATCCAACAGGTTTTACACCTTCAGGTGTAAGGACTATAGGTCCAAAAACATTACGTTTATTTAGCGAATTTAATTCAACCTGGATGGCATCTTTCCATTTTATCCAATCCTGCCGATTTTTACATTCACCAAAAGATTTTGGTTCATGATCTTCGTTATCATCTATGATGTCGATTGCCACATTATAAGAAAATATATCATCAATTTCATCTATATCTTTTCGGTTCCATATTTTTCCAGTATTAATATAATTGATAGAGATTTCATGATTCTCGTCAGTTTGTGGTTCTGACAGAACATTTTCATCATCATGTGTTTCTTCAGGAACACCATTCTCTATTTTGTGATCATCATGTGTTTCTTCAGAAACGTCATTCTCTATTTTGTGATCATCGTGTTTCTCTATGAATTTTCTTTTTCGAGGATTTTTATCCTTGGAACCGACTGGCCTTCCACGCTTCAGGCGTTTAATGACATCATGAGTATCTTCCATTTGTTTCTTTGGAATTTCAATTCGAGCAGGGGCATTTGCAGCATGTATATATGATTTAGTTACCCCTTTTGTGTCTGCAAATGCATCTGGTATTTGATTTGCTATTCTTTGTAAGTGTACAATTTGTTGTACATCTTTTTCACATTGTTTTGTTCTTGGATCCAGATGTAACAATGATGATACATACCATGTAATTTCTTTTTCGGTATGTTTCTGTTATCCCCCTAACATTGGAAAGATTTCCTCATTAAAATGACAATCAGCAAAACGTGCTGTGAACACGTCGCCTGTCTGAGGTTCAATATATCGAATGATTGATGGACTATCATAACCGATATAAATTCCAACCTTTCTTTGAGGTCCCATTTTCTTTCGTTGCGGTGGTGCAATAGGCACATACACCATACATCCAAAAATTCTCAGATGAGAAATGTCTGGTTCTTTACCAAATGCAAGCTGTAATGGGGAGTATTTATGATATGCACTTGGTCTGATGCGAATTAATGAAGCAGCGTGTAAAATTGCATGTCCCCATATAGAAATAGGGAGCTTTGTTTTCATTATCATTGGTCTAGCAATCATTTGCAGACGTTTAATCAATGATTCAGCCAAACCATTCTGTGTATGTACATGAGCAACAGGATGCTCAACAATGATTCCCATAGACATACAATAATCATTGAAAGTTTGGGAAGTAAATTCACCAGCATTATCAAGTCTAATTTTCTTGATTGTATAATCGGGAAATTGATTCCTCAATTTTATTATTTGAGCAAGTAATCTTGCAAATGCAACATTTCGAGTTGATAATAAACATACATGTGACCATCTGCTGGAGGCATCAATCAATACCATAAAGTATCTGAATGGTCCACATGGTGGATGGATTGGTCCACAAATATCACCCTGAATACGTTCAAGAAACATTGGTGATTCAGTTTGGATTTTGACTGGTGATGGTCTTATAATAAGTTTTCCAAGAGAACATGATTTACATTGAAACTTATTATTCTGAAAGATCTTCTGGTCTTTCAGTGGATGATCATGTGTATTTTCTATAATTCTTCGCATCATTGTTGAACCAGGATGTCCCAATCGATCATTCCAATTGGTTAATATCGAAGAATTATCAACTACCATGTTTGATTCAATGGGACTTATATGTGTATAATGCAATCCAGTAGGGAGCATTGGTAGTTTTTCAATCACATATTTCTTTCCTGATTTATATGTGATAAGACACATATATTTCTCATTCCCTTCATTCATTGTTTGAGTATCATACCCATGGGAATATATATCATTAAAACTCAACAAATTTCTTTTCGATTGTGGTGAATATAAAGCATCATTGATCAAAAATTTTGTACCATTAGGTAACAAAAATTGTGCTTTACCACATCCTTTAATCAAGTCTACAGGACCTGATATTGTATTCACCGTTGTTTTTGTTGGTTTTAGTTCCAAGAAATATCTTTTATCTCGGAGGATAGTGTGCGTTGTACCACTGTCGGGTATGCAAACTTCAGCTTTGCTCATAGCATTTTCCATATTTGAACTTCAAAAAAATATGCAATGAAATAAATTACTTGCAATATATATTTAAATATAACACAAATCATAATTATACAATAAAACATTATTCTATGAATACATGAAAAATAGATTATTGTACATTTATATTCTACCATTATATTGTTCATTTTCAGAGAAATCGTTGAGAAAATCTGCAGCATCAATATTGTTCATTTCTATCCCACCAACATATTGATCATTTCCAGAGAAATCATTCATAAAATCACCAGCATCAAAATGAGTTGAATCACTCAAACGGTCACTGCGTTCAGTGAAGTTGGTCTCCTTTTCTTTCCCCTTTAATGATTCTTTATAAAGTTTACAAAGGTGCTCAGGGGCTCGACAAACTTTGGACCAATGTCCTGGAGTACCACATCTGTAACAAGAACTTTCATATCTTTTTGAGTGCTTCTCATTAACACTTGTATTCTCATGATGCCTTTTCTGTGGATGGTTTGGGACGTTCTTTTGAGATGAGTTATAAAAATAACTATCTCGATTATTTTCAAAACCACGGCCTTGACCACGACCACGGCCAATTCCACGTCCACGTCCACGTCCACGACCTCGACCTCGACCTCGACCAAAACCTTGTCTTTGAATTTGATTTTGGTTTCCAGGTTTAAATTCATTTTTACTTACAGCATTTACTTCTGGAAATGCTGTTGATCCAGTGGGTCGGGACTGATGATTTCTCATTAATAGCTCGTTGTTTTTTTCCGCCACAAGAAGACAGGCGATGAGTTCAGAATATCTCGCGAATCCACGTACTCTATATTATTGCTGTAGAGTAATATTTGATGCATGAAACGTGGAAAATGTTTTTTCAAGCATCTCAGATTCTGTGACCTCATGTCCACAAAATTTTAATTGCGAGATTATTCTATACATCGCCGAATTGTAATCACTGACTTTTTTAAAGTCTTGGAATCTCAATGTATTCCATTCATCCCGGGCGGTCGGAAGTATAACTTCTCTTATATGTTCGAATCTTTCTTTTAATCCCTTCCACAAAGCCATGGGATTTTTTTCAGTCAGATATTCACATTTCAATCCATCGTCGAGATGTCGACGCAAAAATATCATGGCTCTTGCCTTTTCTTTTGACGTGCATATGCCATTTTCTTTAATGGTCTCGCTTAGACCCAATGACTCAAGATGCATTTCTACATCTAGAGTCCATGGCATATAATTCTTTCCCGTGATGTCGAGCGCAACAAATTCGAGCTTTGTTAAATTTGACATGGTGGTACTAAAAAATTACGATGCATTTTATTAGTTAATAATTATTGCAATACAAAGTAACGGATAAACAACAAGTACAAGTATTTGTAAAAATAAAGAAAACACACGAGGAGGATATTCTCCGATAAATAAAAGACTCGTGAGTATGATAACCAAAATAATTAAAAATAACCTTGAGAAAGCCATCTTCTTTTTTCTTCGAAAAATTTGATGATGAATAATTTTTAGAGAAGAAGAGAAAGTTGGAGTGATGGAATGTGTTTGTGAGATCATATTTATAGGGCAAAAAATAGCCGTTGTTTACCATTTATGACCGTTGGGGTACAAAAAAAATAAAGGTATGTATTTGTATAATTTTATGATAATAATATGATATATATAATATTAGACATGTTTAAATAATCATGTATATCATATCATAATATTATAATGAGTGTCATAATTTATTTTGTTTAAAAACCTTATAGGCTTTTATACTTGTCGTATCCCTTACCGGGAGTGTGGGATGTCGTCTTAACATCCTCCCAGGATTTATAACAAGTTTATGAAAAATTTATTTTTATTATTTCTAATAATAACATTATATTGTATATTAAATAAATACACAATAAATAAATAACATTAAAATAAATATAATTATTTTTGTTACCTTTTTCTTCTGTTTGGAGCTTGGAAAAGTATGTAGGACTTTTAGAGCTTCGTGCTGATAACGTGTTGTGAAAAAGTAAAAATTTATGGTAAAAAGTAAAAATCTCAAACTCTCAAAATTTACCAAACTACACACTTTATAATATTTTTTCCTCTACTCAATTGTGATTTTCTTCACAAATGAGAGATCTATTTATAGGAAATCTTTACAAATAATCCAAAAATAAAATACATCATTACCTACATCATCACACACTAATTTTCAATATTTACAACTCTTATTTTCAACATTCAAATATTTAACATTCAAATATTCAATACTCACATTTTAAATATATTTTTCAACATGATATAATTAATTCATCACTATTTTTACAGTGAATAAAAAAAATAGTTCAAAAATTCACTTGGTTACAAGTTTAGAAAGCTAAATGACGGGCCGGCCATCGTAACGCATGAGAGGTAGCCCACTTGTGGTGAACCCAATTCAAACAAACATTATTCATTTTCTAGTTTTTTTAAATTAATTACAAATGATTTTTATTTTAACGTGGATTTGGACCAACATATCTCTTGTGTTACGTCTTTATAACTCTTTCTCGGATTATTCGACTTCCCGTGGTCGGTCCTATGTTGCTCAGAAGTTCCCGAAGACATAGTTCTATCTATGCGAAAATTACCTTTCTTTCTAATTCGTATCTTTGGCTAAGGAAGTTTCAGCTTCACAACCAGTTTAGACACCAACTTCGGATCGGTAACAAGCAAAGTAAACCTCGAATTGTAACCAGCATAGACTACATGATGGAGAACCACTCCCCGGCGATTGCCACTATAGCCTTTTCGAAAGGGGGAAACTGTAGTCCCCAAGTAGCCTCATATTCCCCCAACGCCAGGCTATTCTTAATGTGGATTTGAACCAACACATCTCTTCTATTAAAAAAATTTAATGAGGTGAGATTGGGACGTGTTTGACCAAACTTGAGACCCGCCTATCTTATTTTTAGACTTGACCTGCACCGTAACCCGATGAATCCAATCGGGTGGAACCCTTTGGACCCATTAAGTTTTCTATTTTTTTAGTTTTGAAAATTTAAATTTTTTAATGGTATTTACTACACAATAAAAAGTTTAAAATCTAATAAATCAAGTTATTTTATATTAATAACATATAGAAAGTAAATATTATGACAAATTAAAATATATTAATTTATATTCAACTCATAAGAAAAAAATTTCATAATTGCATATTTTTATATTAAACATATCATAATATAAGTATTTCAATCCTAAAATATAATGAATCAAAATTATATATTAAGGTATTTATTATTCAAAATGATTAAAAAATATATAATTAGATTATTAATAATATACATGTATAAATATATAGATATATATAGCATACGGGGCGAGTCCGGAGCTGGTTTACTAAATATCAGGACCAACTCCGAACCCTCTTCTAGTCTCTTCTAGAGGCTTTACCCAATATAACTCTCCCAGAACCGGGGTTTAATATTGAGTTGAGTTCAAACTCGGTGCTTACCATCCCTACACATGCATGAGAACTATTTAGATTTATTTAACATTTCTAGTATACTCAATTGTAATGGCAATACAACTAACCATTAAGCACTGTATTTTGTTATCAAGAATGCAAAATAAAATAAAATATCATGGGTCCTTTTCATGATAATTGACATAATAAAGTCCATGGCCCCAACAGTCTTTAGTATTTATTTAGTTTTGGCTTTTCATAAATAGCTTGTTGTTAAAATCAACTTATTATCATTAAGTCGAAAATTATAGTTTTTAATCATGACAAAATTTTATTTAGTTATACTTGTGGCAACGCAGAGTGGACCTACCTGAGGGCTAATGAGTTCGGTTGTTAGGTCCATGAATCTGGGAGGTGTGTGTCTATCTACTGGTGTTTCTCATATCTTTTATATATCAGTCTTACTATTTCCCTACTGTTGGTCATATCCTCAGCATAGAGATATTACCCGTTAAGATTTGGTATCTCTTTTACGGCTCATCTAGCCAAATAGATCAAGATGCGAAATGTCAGTAGCTTGACGCACAAAAACTATTTAGGAGATCACTGATCTAATATTAATCATACTCATGCACGCTTAACCCAATATTCTCCCACCCCTCCCCCAAATAAATATATTTTTTGGGAGATTTGAACACATGACCTCGTTTTGATACCAATTGACGCATGAGAACTTCTCAAAAAGTTACTCATTGTAATATTACTATCGCTTATGTATGTTTAATCTAATGTCCAGACAAATTGAATCCATCTACAAAACGAGACTTAAATTTTTTCTCTTCACGTTTTGGACATGTATTCTATGCTCTTTTGACTCGAGGATCTTCTGAATGTAAAATGTTAACATATTGTTAATTTTTTTAATATATTAATTTTGAATTTCTTAAGTAAGTAGTTGTAAAAAAAATCAAGATCATCAGTTCCCATCATATTTAATATGTAAGAATAAATTTATTTAATTATCTTAATTTTTTTATGTTTTGATTCCTAAAAAAATCTAATTTTTAAATAATTATTAACTTTAAAAATGTAGTATTAGTGGTGTTCATGCATCATTATTTTATTTATTTTTAACGTCATGATATCGATGTGACATGTTGACATGACGTCAATATAATGTTCACGTGTTTGTGACAATACTATCATCACATCAAGATTCAAAGAAAAATTATTAAAATTTCGAAAAATGAAAAATAGAGAGTTAAGAGTCAATTTTGATAATATAGATGTCTAAAATGACAAATAAACAACAAAAAAATCGAAAATTGTAATTTTTACAATAAACAGTAATTTGTTTAGAATCAGCCAACTTTCTTGGTATATTTTAAAAAACATTGTTTTTTCTAAACTTTATCAAAATGATCTGCCCGGTTCATTAAATTTCGAAGCATAATAAATTGTGGACCATAACAGTCCATGATTAGGGATGGCAATGGGCTGGGGCGGATTTGCCATCCCCATCCCCATCCCCGAATTCCATCCTTACCCCCATCCCTGCCCCAATCCCCGTTTTTTCGGGTTCGTGGAATCCCCAAACCCGAAACTTCGGGGATCAACTTCCTATCCCCGCTCTCATCCCCGTTTCAAAAATATTAATATTGTAAGACGATAACGAATTCGGAGATTTTCACAAACCAAAATTTATTATTATCTATTATTATTAGAGATAATATTAATATTAATATCAATATCAATATTAATAATAATAAGATTATTAATATTTTAAATAATAATAATATTATTATATTATTAATATTAATAATACTATTATTTTATTATTGATATTATTTTCGGGGCGGGTTCGGAGATTTCGGGGATGAGGATAGTAATCCCATATCCGCCCCGAATTATATCGGGGATTTACAAAAATCCCCGAACCCGAACCCAAACCCGAAAAAATCGGGGTTCCTCATCCCCGTTTCGGGTTTTCCTCGCGGGGCCCCAAACCTATGGGGAATGTTGCCATCCCTATCCATGATTAATATATCATAAAATTCTTGTGAGATCGTCTCACAGATCAATTTTATGAGAAAAATCTCACATTCGATATGATTCATGAAAAAAATTAATTTTTATTTCAAAATTATAATTTTTCAATCTAAATATGAATCGGATCGACCCGTCTCACATATATAAAGATATAAGTCTGTGTCACGAGAGAATTACTTTTAATAAATTTTGTTAAACCCAAATTTTTCTACTTTTTTAAAAAGCACACATTGAATAGTAATTAATATTATTCCATGTAAAACTTAAAAATTACTAACAACCTAATTCACTAAATGAAGGATTAACATTGCTATGTCGATATTATACACCTACATTATTTATATTATACTAGTATGTCGGCACAAACGTTACGTATTTGTACAATTTTTTATAATTAATTTGATTTATATTCATAAATGAGTAATACCATAATTGTAAAAATTAATAAAAAGACATATTGCAATTTGAAATGATTATATTCAAATAGGGATGAGAATATAATTGTAAAAATTAATGAGATGTCATGCGACAATTTGAAATTATAAAATTAAAACAAAAAAACCTAAAAATCACAATGACCTCATTTTTTTAAATCTCTATTATAGAGATTAGAGATTCTTAATAGAGTACTAGTGATCTTGACACGTATTACATGCTTATACAATCTTTTTATAATTAATTTGATATATATTTAAATTAATCATATATTAATTGTGAAAATTTGTGAGAGATTAAACTGTAATTTTGAAAGAGTTTCGTATCATAATTGCAAAAAATAATGAGAAATTAAACAATAACTTTGAAATAATAAATTAAAAAAATAGACTATGACATCAATTCTCGTCTCTGCAACGAAGAAATTTACGGTGCAAGGATAAGATATCTTTAGTCATTTATCAATTTAAAGATCAAAATTACTCCTGAGGTTATAATTTTTCATCGATTAATTTTAGTTATTTTTTATTTGAAAATCAAAATTATTAATTTAACTATTCACAAATAATAAATTTGAGTATCACAATTAATCCCATAACTATTTAGTGATAACATTTTTTTTATCTATTTATTTATACTTAAGTAAATCCAATTTAGTATTTATGTACCGCGACAACTTTCGCGACACGCGTAATATAGAGTAGGTCTCTTGTGAGACGATCTCACGAATCTTTATCTGTGAGACGAGTCAACCCTACCGATATTCACAATAAAAAGTAATACTCTTAGCATAAAAGTAATATTTTTTCATGGATGACCCAAATAAGATATCCGCCTCACAAAATACTACCCGTGAGACCGTTTCACACAAGTTTTTGTCCATAATATATTGTAATAAGCACACCATAAGTTTTTATAAGCTGAATTTCGATATTTACCATATCATGTACAAGTATAGATAAAAGACCAATATTGATAACGTGTAAATAGCTATTATCAAACTAATTTTGATGGTCAAATTGATAAAAGATAATTTCGTTAGGGGTTAGTAAATAGGAAAATAATTTTAGTATTCGAAATAGATAGAAGGTAATTAATATATATAATTAACTTTGATATGTTTGCCCATTAACTAGGTTTATCTTCGTGTCTACCATTGAGGTGACACTCACCTATTGAACGTGATGAAGCATATCAAAATTCTACATTCACTATGTGAGTATCAAATCAGTGGTGGGCACAAAGTGAGCACGGTTGTTGAATAAAATTTCAAAATTATATGAGTAAGTCAGACAAAGCTTCAGCTCGTATATGCACCGATGAACGAATGTTAGAGGGTGCAAACGATATGTTTCTGTTAGTTGTCTCACATCGGTTGGATAAAATACTTGAGAGTTGTATATATGGTCTTGGAAAATTCTCTCTCTTTGAGCTAGCTTTTGGGGTTGAGTTAGGTCCAAGTTCCAATCTTAACATGGTATTAGAGTTCAGGTTCCACCGTTATTTGTTGGACTGTCCATAGTTGGGTCACCCGTTCTGCCCATAGTTGGGTCAATTGTAAACTTCACGCTCTAGATATTCATTACTAGGCGTGAGGGGGTGTGTTAGTTGTCTCACATCAGTTGGATAAAATACCTGAGAGTTGTATATATGGTCTTGGACAATCATTCCCCATTGAGCTAGCTTTTGGGGTTAAGTTGGGTCCAAATTCCAATCTTAACAGTTTTCGATGTAGCACTTTCGATGTTTAAGTAAGTATTGTGACAAAACTTAAGTGCGCGATAAAAATAGTATTAATGATAACAATAATTGAATGTATAAAATCACGAGACATGTTATTTATAGTAGTGAGAGGAGTTAGGTATCTTGCAAGAAAAAAACTCTTACTACAAAAAATCTTTGAAATACGAAATTTGTGGTGATATTTATACTAATATGATCTTATCCATAATATATTATAAATTTGGTATGTATATGATGTCATCGGGATTTATACTTTTCATCGCCAAACATCAATCGTTGACTTGATCAAATTTGTGGAGTAAAAAAGTTCCATCAAATTATTATTATTATTATTATTATGTTATTTATTATCAACTCAGTCAATTTTTTAGGTCCATACTCGATTTTCACATTAAAATTGGAAAATACATTATTTAGATCTTAATTTTAAAAATTTCAATCAAATTCATATTTTATAGTTTCATTCATTAAACGAAAGCTTAAACATGATTTGAAGCGTTGCAACATATATCAATATTGTTTAAAAAGTGAAAATTATATTTTTGTCTTATAAATGACACTATTTTATTTTTGGTCATATTGTTTGTTAAATTACTTTTGAAATAAACAAATTTTCATTTTTATTCACATTTAATATTATTAATCGGAGCATTAATGTGACATCGAAAATAATTACGTGACATTGAAAAATAATGATATATTACAGAAAATGGCTTATATGACTTCAAATGTTGCAACGTAAGTTTCCGATGTTTCATCAGTACTCATACGAAAAATGACTATTTTTTTTTAAAAATAGTATGAAGTTAACAGATTAAAGTTATAAATTAACTAACTAAATAGTAAAAATTAAAAACATACAAACGTCCATAACAAAAAATATAATTTTCTCGTTTAAAAATAAGTTATCGAAAGTAATTTAAATAAAATAACTCAACAGTTAGAATTCTTTGTTCGATTTCTAGATGACTGTAATAAATAACTGAGTTGACAACGTACTTTCTGCTTTGAAATATAATGTGTTTCTAATATTAGCATTAAGATTATTTGACCGAGTTGCTTTTAATTCTAAGTAAAGAAACATTTCACCAATTTTTGGAAAAAAAGTAAAATGACAAAATCTCACTTTTCTTGGTTTGAGGTACTGTTTTGACGCTGTTTCAAAAATTTCACCAACTAATTAATAAAAACTTGTGTTGTGAAAAAGTTAAAATTTATGGTAAAAAGTAAAAATATCAAACTCTCAAAATTTACCAAACTACACACTTTATAATATTTTTCTCTCTACTCAATTGTGATTTTCTTCACAAATGAGAGATCTATTTATAGGAAATCTTTACAAATAATCCAAAAATAAAATACATCATTGCCTACATCATCACACACTAATTTTCAATATTTACAACTCTTATTTTCAACATTCAAATATTCAACATTCAAATATTCAATACACACATTTTAAATATTATTTTCCAACACTCCCTCTTGTGATGATGATCATGATACGATGATGTCTTCATTACGTGTTTTTGTACTGCCTCGTTAAAAACCTTACTTGGAAAAACCCATTGGGATAAAAACCATAGTAAGGGAAAAAGAGTGCAGTCACGTAAACTCCCCCTGATGTTGACATGAACAATTCTTCACAAATTTCGTAGATTGCGCATCCCAATATTATATATGTGCTTTCTGAATATTGACGTAGGAAGTGCCTTTGTGAAGAGATCTGATGAGTTTTCACTTGATTGAATGTGACGAACATCAATACATTTATTCTTCTCAAGCTCCTTGGTGAATGCGAAGAACTTAGGAGGAATATGTTTAGTTCTGTCGCTTTTTATGTATCCTTCTTTCATTTGAGCAACACATGCAGCATTATCTTCATATAGTATCACATGCTTCTCATCAGATGATAATCCACATGAAATTTGGATATTTTGGGTCATTGATTTTAACCACACACATTCACGACTTGCATCATGTAGTGCAATAATCTCGGCATGATTTGATGAAGTTGTTACGAGCGTTTGTTTCTGAGAACGCCAAGATATTGCAGTGCCTCCACGAGTAAATACATATCCAGTTTGGGAACGTGCCTTGTGTGGATCAGATAAGTATCCAGCATCAGCATAACCAATTATACTTGGATTAGCATCTTTTGAATACAAAAGTCTCAAGTCTGTCGTTCCTCGTAGATAACGGAATATATGTTTAATTCCGTTCCAGTGTCTCTTTGTTGGATATGTGCTAAATCTTGCCAACAGATTCACGGCAAAAGATATATCAGGCCTTGTACAATTTGTAAGGTACATAAGGGCACCGATGACACTTAGATATGGTACTTCTGGACCAAGAATATCTTCATCATCTTCACATGGACGGAATGGATCCTTTTCTATGTTTAATGATCTAACAACCATTGGAGTACTTAAAGGATTTGCTTTATCCATATTAAAACGTTTAAGGATCTTTTCTGTATAATTTGTCTGGTGAACAAACATTCCACATTCTTTTTGTTCAATTTGTAAACCCAGACAATACTTGGTTTTTCCAAGATCCTTCATTTCAAATTCTTCCTTCAAGTATGACACAACTTCTTGAATTTTCTTATTCGTTCCAATGATGTTTAAATCATCAACATATATAGCAATAATTACGCATCTGGATGTTGTTTTCTTAATGAAAACACAAGGGCATATTGAATTATTTACATATCCATTTTTCATCAAGTGATCACTTAGTCGATTATACCACATTCGACCTGATTGCTTTAACCCATATAATGATCTTTGTAATTTCACAGAATAACATTCCCTGGGTTTTGAACTTTGTGCTTCAGGCATCTTAAATCCTTCAGGGATTTTCATATATATATTACTATCAAGTGATCCATATAAGTAAGCTGTAACAACATCCATAAGACGCATTTCTAAATTTTCAGATACCGCCAAGCTAATCAAATACCGAAACGTAATTGCATCCATCACAGGAGAATACGTTTCTTCATAATCAATTCCAGGCCTTTGAGAAAAACCTTGTGCAACAAGTCGAGCTTTATATCTTACTATTTCATTTTTCTCATTTCGCTTTCGAATAAAAACCCATTTGTATCCAACATGTTTTACACCTTTAGGTGTAAGGACTATAGGTCCAAAAACATTACGTTTATTTAGCGAATCTAATTCAACCTGGATGACATCTTTCCATTTTATCCAATCCTGCCGATTTTTACATTCACCAAAAGATTTTGGTTCATGATCTTCGTTATCATTTATGATGTCGATTGCCACATTATAAGAAAATATATCATCAATTTCATCTATATCTTTTCGGTTCCATATTTTTCCAGTATTAATGTAATTGATAGAGATTTCATGATTCTCGTCAGTTTGTGGTTCTGACAGAATATTTTCATCATCATGTGTTTCTTCAGGAACACCATTCTCTATTTTGTGATCATCATGTGTTTTTTCAGGAACATCATTCTTTATTTTGTGATCATCGTGTTTCTCTATAAATTTTCTTTTTCGAGGATTTTTATCCTTGGAACCGACTGGCCTTCCACGCTTCAGGCGTTTAATGACATCATGAGTATCTTCAATTTGTTTATTTGGAATTTCAATTCGAGCAGGGGCATTTGCAGCATGTATATATGATTTAGTTACCCCTTTTGTGTCAGCAAATGCATCTGGTATTTGATTGGCTATTCTTTGCAAGTGTACAATTTGTTGTACATCTTTTTCACATTGTTTTGTTCTTGGATCCAGATGTAACAATGATGATACATGCCATGTAATTTTTTTTTCGGTATACTTCTGTTCTCCCCCTAACATTGGGAAGATTTCCTCATTAAAATGACAATCAGCAAAACGTGCTGTGAACACGTCGCCTGTCTGAGGTTCAAGATATCGAATGATTGATGGAATATCATAACCGATATAAATTCCAACCTTTCTTTGAGGTTCCATTTTCTTTCGTTGTGGTGGTGCAATAGGCACATACACCATACATCCAAAAATTCTCAGATGAAAAATGTCTGGTTCTTTACCAAATGCAAGCTGCAATGGGGAGTATTTATGATATGCACTTGGTCTGATGCGAATTAATGCAGCAGCATGTAAAATTGCATGTCCCCATATAGAAATATGGAGCTTTGTTTTCATAATCATTGGTCTAGCAATCATTTGCAGACATTTAATCAATGATTCAGCCAATCCATTCTGTGTATGTACATGAGCAACGGGATGCTCAACAATGATTCCCATAGACATACAATAATCATTGAAAGTTTGGGAAGTAAATTCACCAGCATTATCAAGTCTAATTTTCTTGATTGTATAATCGGGAAATTGATTCCTCAATTTTATTATTTGAGTAAGTAATCTTGCAAATGCAACATTTCGAGTTGATAATAAACATACATGTGACCATCTGCTGGAGGCATCAATCAATACCATAAAATATCTGAATGGTCCACATGGTGGATGGATTGGTCCACAAATATCACCCTGAATACGTTCAAGAAACATTGGTGATTCAGTTTGGATTTTGACTGGTGATGGTATTATAATAAGTTTTCCAAGAGAACATGCTTTACATTGAAACTTATTATTCTGAAAGATCTTCTGGTCTTTCAGTGGATGACCATGTGTATTTTCTATAATTCTTCGCATAATTGTTGAACCAGGATGTCCCAATCGATCATGCCAATTGGTTAATATCGAAGAATTATCAACTACCATGTTTGATTCAATGGGACTTATATGTGTATAATGCAATCCAGTAGGGAGCATTGGTAGTTTTTCAATCACATATTTCTTTCCTGATTTATATGTGATAAGACACATATATTTCTCATTCCCTTCATTCATTGTTTGAGTATCATACCCATGGAATATATATCATTAAAACTCAACAAATTTCTTTTCGATTGTGGTGAATATAAAGCATCATTGATCAAAAATTTTGTACCATTAGGTAACAAAAATTGTGCTTTACCACATCCTTTAATCAAGTCTACAGGACCTGATATTGTATTCACCGTTGTTTTTGTTGGTTTTAGTTCCAAGAAATATCTTTTATCTCGGAGGATAGTGTGCGTTGTACTACCACTATCGGGTATGCAAACTTCAGCTTTGCTCATAGCATTTTCCATATTTGAACTTCAAAAAAAAATATGCAATGAAATAAATTACTTGCAATATATATTTAAATATAACACAAATCATAATTATACAATAAAACATTATTCTATGAATACATGAAAAATAAATTATTGTACATTTATATTCTACCATTATATTGTTCATTTTCAGAGAAATCGTTGAGAAAATCTGCAGCATCAATATTGTTCATTTCTATCCCACCAACATATTGATCATTTCCAGAGAAATCATTCATAAAATCACCAGCATCAAAATGAGTTGAATCACTCAAATGGTCACTGCGTTCAGTGAAGTTGGTCTCCTTTTCTTTCCCCTTTAATGATTTTTTATAAAGTTTACAAAGGTGCTCAGGGGCTCGACAAAATTTGGACCAATGTCCTGGAGTACCACATCTGTAACAAGAACTTTCATATCTTTTTGAGTGCTTCTCATTAACACTTGTATTCTCATGATGCCTTTTCTGTGGATGGTTTGGGACGTTCTTTTGAGATGAGTTATAAAAATAACTATCTCGATTATTTTCAAAACCACGGCCTTGACCACGACCACGGCCAATTCCACGTCCACGTCCACGACCTCGACCTCGACCAAAACCTTGTCTTTGAATTTGATTTTGGTTTCCAGGTTTAAATTCATTTTTACTTACAGCATTTACTTCTGGAAATGCTGTTGATCCAGTGGGTCGGGACTGATGATTTCTCATTAATAGCTCGTTGTTTTTTTCCGCCACAAGAAGACAGGCGATGAGTTCAGAATATCTCGCGAATCCACGTACTCTATATTGTTGCTGTAGAGTAATATTTGATGCATGAAACGTGGAAAATGTTTTTTCAAGCATATCAGATTCTGTGACCTCATGTCCACAAAATTTTAATTGCGAGATTATTCTATACATCGCCGAATTGTAATCACTGACTTTTTTAAAGTCTTGGAATCTCAATGTATTCCATTCATCCCGGGCGGTCGGAAGTATAACTTCTCTTATATGTTCGAATCTTTCTTTTAATTCCTTCCACAAAGCCATGGGATTTTTTTCAGTCAGATATTCACATTTCAATCCATCGTCGAGATGTCGACGCAAAAATATCATGGCTCTTGCCTTTTCTTGTGACGTGCATATGCCATTTTCTTTAATGGTCTCGCTTAGACCCAATGACTCAAGATACATTTCTACATCTAGAGTTCATGGCATATAATTCTTTCCCGTGATGTCGAGCGCAACAAATTCGAGCTTTGTTAAATTTGACATGGTGGTACTAAAAAAAATTACGATGCATTTTATTAGTTAATAATTATTGCAATACAAAGTAACGGATAAACAACAAGTACAAGTATTTGTAAAAATAAAGAAAACGCACGAGGAGGATATTCTCCGATAAATACAAGACTCGTGAGTATGACAACCAAAATAATTAAAAATATCCTTGAGAAAACCATCTTCTTTTTTCTTCGAAAAATTTGATGATGAATAATTTTTAGAGAAGAAGAGAAAGTTGGAGTGATGGAATGTGTTTGTGAGATCATATTTATAGGGCAAAAACTAGCCGTTTTTTACCATTTATGACCGTTGGGGTACAAAAAAAAATAAAGGTATGTATTTGTATAATTTTATGGTAATAATATGATATATATAATATTAGACATGTTTAAATAATTATGTATATCATATCATAATATTATAATGAGTGTCATAATTTATTTTGTTTAAAAACCTTATAGGCTTTTATACTTGTCGTATCCCTTACCGGGAGTGTGGGATGTCGTCTTAATATCCTCTCAGAATTTATAACAAGTTTATGAAAAATTTATTTTTATTATTTCTAATAATAACATTATATTGTATATTAAATAAATACATAATAAATAAATAACAGTAAAATAAATATAATTATTTTTGTTACCTTTTTCTTCTGTTTGGAGCTTGGAAAAGTATGTAGGACTTTTAAAGCTTCGTGCTGATAACGTGTTGTGAAAAAGTAAAAATTTATGGTAAAAAGTAAAAATCTCAAACTCTCAAAATTTACCAAACTACACACTTTATAATATTTTTCTCTCTACTCAATTGTGATTTTCTTCACAAATGAGAGATCTATTTATAGAAAATCTTTACAAATAATCGAAAAATAAAATACATCATTACCTACATCATCACACACTAATTTTCAATATTTACAACTCTTATTTTCAACATTCAAATATTCAACATTCAAATATTCAATATACACATTTTAAATATTATTTTCCAACAGCATTGTCATGATTTTTTAAAATCAAAATATAGAATAAACCATTGATGAAAAGTGAACTGTGTGTGTAAAAGGAATATATATTATTTTTATTATAGAATATTAAATGATAATTTTATTCATTATTTACAGATGAGCTTGATTTGTTCGAAGATGAACACCCTGCGAACGCGTCAGCATTAAAAAGGAAGGAGTTAAATTCAGGTGGGACAGTAGCTAGCTAAGCTACCCAAATTGATTGATGACATGATACCAGTGCAGAATCTATCAACGGCAGTCTACCATTTTAGAATGTCCTTTCGGCCTTTTCCCATTCTTCTTTCTTGATGCCCTTCTGCAAAAACAATGCCGTTTTCTTAAAAAAAAGGCCTGTTCTTTGTAGATTAAAAAGAGGGGAGCTTCAATTCAAGCACCGTTTTTGGAAATCCTTTACTTATTTGTACCTGATTGTTTGGTAGTTTTCTTGATTTCTGTTGAGGACCCTTCCTTTGGTTGCTCTGATTCTTATGGGTAATTGCTTTGGTTCATCCGCTAGGGTTGATGCCTCTCTTAGCACCCCTTCTGGTATTCTACTCCCGTGTTTGCTTATGTATCTGTTCCTATGCTTAGTTGTTCGAGTTTGAGTGGAGAGAATTGAAGCTTTTTTCTGATTAGTTTCTGTGTTATTTCGTTATTGGTTCGAGTTATGATTACCCATGGTCCCACGTTAAACCTTTTTACACGGCAAAGGTGGAATCTTTAGGCTCTCAAATTGAGCTCTGTTTGTAAAATTTTTGGCTTTAGGAATGTCTAAGATGAATGCAAAATCTTGCTTTTTGTCGACTCTTTGTTTTATGAGTGCTGAAGGGGAGGAGAAAGTTCTACCTTCTGTAGAGGTGCCATGGTTAGTTTGTCTGGACTTGAGCCTATAATTTCCTTTTTAGTTGCATATTTGATTACCTTGCTGCTGCAGGTGTACTTAAAATGTGATTTTTATGTTAGTTAATTTTGTCTACGCCTTAGAGTTATGGCTGTTGCAACAAGAAGCTTCAGTTGTCTTGCATGCTAAATGTTTGGGCTTCATGTGTAGCTTATGTTAAATTGATTCTGTGGATTTTGGAAATTCATTTCCATTCATTAAATGTGACCATAGACATCCAAAAAATTGGCAAACCTTTATTTATTTTGATGAAGATACGATGACTTCTCAAGGAAACACGGATCTGGGAGAGTAATCAAGGACAAATGGCAAGTCCACTAAAATTAGCTTGTGCAAGTGCTGTTATAATGTTGTAACCAAATGACAAGATTTTATGGAATGGATATCTTATTCAACTACTATATTTACACTATTTTTATAATTCAAGTTTCCACATCGATGTTTTTTGCTGTTAATTAGTACATAATCTACCACTATGTTTAAAAATTATCTTCTTCTATTAATGTAAATTCTTGAAAGGTGTTTGCTTCAAGGGGTTGTAATCAGCTGATCATCTAACCTGCATCATTGTTCTGAATGTACAAGCATCAAGATTTCCCAGCAAAACGAGCAATTCATCATCTCATTTCAACATAAGCATTCCCATTTACAGTCGCAAAAGCAGTGTCGAAATCCTTCCTACTCCAAGATCCGAGGCTGAAATACTCTCGTCACCTCACGTGAAGCCCTTCTCATTTAACGAGTTAAGGAATGCAACAAGAAACTTTCGACCTGACAGTCTTCTTGGTGAAGGAGGATTTGGTTATGTTTTCAAAGGATGGATTGACGAGCATACTCTAACCGCCACAAAACCTGGGTCGGGACTCGTTATTGCTGTCAAGAAGTTGAAGCCTGAAGGTTTCCAAGGCCACAAAGAGTGGTTGGTATGTTTTTCCTTTGTCACTCTTATGGATTTATTTGTAACCGAATTTTTTATGCATCGATTATTTGACCAGCCTGTTTATGTTTTGCAGACAGAAGTTAATTATCTTGGTCAACTTCGACATGTGAACCTAGTTAAACTTATTGGATACTGCTCTGAGGGTGATAACCGGCTATTGGTTTATGAGTTCATGTCGAAAGGAAGTCTGGAGAATCATTTGTTCAGAAGTACTTTTTGCACTAAAATTAACTTTTATCTTCGCCTTTTTACCTCATTATATTATATATCAATTCATGAAGTCCTCTATAAAATGATGAAGATATTTTATTGGCTACTTCTATTTATTGATTGTCATTTTATTGCACATCAATTCTTCAAGTTCTTTTTAAGATGACGAAGATATTTAAGTAGTTATTTCTTGAATTTATTTTCGACCTCTTTAAAACGTCTTCTTATGATTAGTTGCAGTTATGCTCTCTGATTACATTTGTACTGCAATCTGAGCCTTCTGGTTTCTTTCCTCCTATGC
Source organism: Primulina tabacum (assembly GCF_025594145.1). Classification (NCBI taxonomy): domain Eukaryota; kingdom Viridiplantae; phylum Streptophyta; class Magnoliopsida; order Lamiales; family Gesneriaceae; genus Primulina; species Primulina tabacum. The sequence continues at coordinate 46,496,385 of NC_134553.1, read as the reverse complement.
ACGTTTTGTTTTGAATGACGGTGAGAAGATCTTGCGGAAATTCATTTGGTTTCTTTTAGTTTGACATCTTCGCTTGTGCTTATAATCAGCCTTCTTGAAATGTTGGAGTCATTCAGCTACGCTGTCTATATTCAGATCCATCAACTCTTTTTATCTTTTTCATTGATTAGTAACCTAGGAGAATGCTAATTTTCCATTTATGTGGTCTTGTTATTCCCAATTTATCATGGGTCGGATGGACATACTCTGTATTTTTTTTTTACCAAAAGTTGGCGTGTGGTGTATAAACAACATGTGACATTTGAATCCAATTACATGGTGCAGGAGGGCCTCAACCCATTTCGTGGGTGACTCGAATGAAGGTTGCGACCGGTGCGGCTAGGGGGCTTTCTTTCTTGCATGAAGCTAGAGAACAAGTGATCTATAGAGATTTTAAGGCTTCTAACATTCTTCTCGATGGGGTATAATTGAAACCTTTTTCTCGTTTTCTGCCAACTTTAATCCAACAGTTAATTTTCTTGTCTCATGTCGTATATCGATTTACACCAATCAATTCCATTTGCAGGAATTTAGTGCAAAATTATCTGACTTTGGTTTGGCCAAAGCTGGCCCAACCGGTGACAAGACTCATGTATCCACTCAAGTTATGGGAACACATGGCTATGCTGCACCGGAATACGTTGCTACAGGTGAGTTAAAAAATGACAGCCATTATTATTTTTTGTTCTACTCTTCGTCCTTCCATTCATGCTAGATAACTGAGCAAAGGTCCCCTTACTCTCTCAGATGTTTGGTGTAGCCATCTCCGTTTCCTGAAATGCCTATCCCTATACTATATTAGTATATTGTGTCTTTATTTGTCAACTTCTGGTCTCTTAGAATTTCTCTATAATTTTCTTAAACACAACACGCTTTGTACAACTTTATTGTTTTAGTGTTTTAATTTCTTGATGTGATTTTTTATTTATAAAATTACTGGTACTTGAATAGTGATGTAATTTTATAATTAATTTTGCCACGTGAAGAATCTTCAAATTATGTTAAATTTTTTTTTTCCAATTTTCCGGAATAGGCCGACTGTCATCAAAGAGTGATGTGTACAGCTTTGGGGTTGTTTTGCTTGAATTGCTCTCGGGACGTCGTGCTGTCGACAAAACAAAAGTGGGCATCGAGCAAAACTTAGTCGATTGGGCGAGACCTTATATGAGTGACAAGAGAAAGCTGTTCCGGATCATGGACACTAAACTTGAGGGCCAATACCCTCAGAAAGCAGCATACAGTGCAGCTAATATTTGTCTTCAGTGTCTAAGCCCCGACCCAAAAATGAGGCCACGGATGGCAGAGGTTGTAGCTACTCTGGAACAGCTTCAAACTCCAAGAAACGCAACAAGATATTCAGATTCAGAGAATCGAGCTTCTTTTGAGTCTGTTTCCGCCTCGCCATTGAAACTCGGCACTTTGGCATCTCCATTGCCAAGACATCAAAGGTCTTCTCATGCGAGATGAGGCAGCTTAGTCCACCATCTACCGTAAATTTCTATTCTAGGTCCAAATTTTACTGTTTGTGTCCTTACTGGATCAATCAATGGATGTATTAACAACCATTTCCCCATTGTAATGATATTGTATCCTCTGAGGAATTTCGTGGCATGTTTGTCACTTGACAAGAGTAACATGAAGCTCAGAATTAGGAGTTGTCATCTTTACCCCTAAGTTAAGAAGGGAGTATCAGGTATAAATGTTCCTTCGGCGTCATCCGAAAGGAAAGAAGAGGGTGGTCTAATTGGGGGATAACGACTGATTGTGGTACGGGAGGATTGATTTTTTCAATCTTTTCGATCTTTGTTCTGTAAGAATAGCAGTATAGATGATCAAAATTTCTCTCAGAGATTACAAATGAATCCCTATGAGAGACACATTGCACAAACACTTCCGCATTTTTCTAAAGTGTTATCCCTTACCATGTAACATTCCGAAACTTCCAAGTTTCGGTGGCTTGCTTACATCTGAGGTTGTATGTCACGATCAGCCCAGCCCCAGCAATTACCGAGCCCAAGCCCAACCCAACGCCTTCAAAAGATATTGTTTATCAAAGACACACTCATGGGAAGTACAAGGTGGTAGATTAGATAAGAGGATTCTAGAGTTATCTTGTTTTTTTTAATTCTTTAAATAAGAGATTATCTCATTTAGTTGGTTTTGATTAGATATGGTTGTTTATTAGTTACGAAGATATCCTCTAGGAAGATATCAAGTGAATTTGATTGGGATTCTTATCCTTTAGTTTGGCTTGTATATATATTCAGCAGAAGTGAGGAAATAAAATCATCAAAATTGAGTTTCTTCTACCAAAGTCCGAGATTGTGAGGTTCTCTCTTCAACGAGCCTCAATTCCCAACTATCAAAAATAGCGAGACGTGGGTGGAAATCTCAGAAACACGCTCACAATCTTGCGAGTGGTGAATTCTCTCTAAATCGGCCCATAACTAGATCCATTACCCGAGCACATAACATTGTATTTCTCTAACATATAAGCTGCTAACGATGTTGTTTTGAACGAGTATCTGGACTTGCTAGACTCACAATAGATCACCTCCTTCATCGCTCATATAACAGCGATTCAAAGTGCAAACAAGTTGTAGACAAATAATTTCTCAATATGCAAAAGAGGTAGAGGTACACTCTTTATCAAACTAAAAAATCAGTAGTATCATGTTATCTAATCTATTTTCTATATACAAAAATTTCTGAAATTTTATTTTATATTCAATAGAGAAGTACTTGTGCAAATGTATATATTCACGTTGTTGTATCGCATATTTTGTTAAATTTTATTCTATTTTTTTCGCAATTTTAATCATTTTTACGATATGGTGACACTTATACAACACCAATATGACAATATCAAGATGCTGATTTGTGCAAGTGCTACATCAATACTTCTAATGAAGAAGTACAAAAACTACAAAAAAATTGAAAATATATGTCTAAGATTGAAAATTAGTACATAAAACACTAAATCGAAAAAAAAAAAAACATATATCACCAAAATTGGAGTTTAAGAAAACTACCCAAAACAATTATCTAAGTTTACCTATATTTAGTTTTGGCCCTTTTACAAATCAAAATTGAGTCTTGGTCCCGTAACTTATATTTTGTTGGATTTTGGTTTTATTTAGTCGCTTGACTTCCGAAAATTCTGACATGTAGTGATGATCTAGGGCCCACCTACCTCTATTTTTAATTTTTTATATTATAAATTATAAAATTTTGTTAAATAAATAATATTTGATAAAAAATATAAATATTATCTCGATTCACACTGAAAATAATTTTTTAAAATTTATTTTCTCAATTTTATCTAAAACTTGTGTATTTATATATTTTTTTTATCTTTTTATAATTTAAATTGATATATTAATATTTGATTTGGAAATATTAAAGTTCTAATTTTGGTCAATTTTTTGTATAATCAATTGCTATGAAATATGTTAATTATGAAATATGGAAAATTCGACGTGATAGTTGTCATGCCCCATGATCGGATATATTGACATTGGCTTCGTACAACAATTAGACATTATTATCGACAAGTCTCATAACATAAGATCCATAAAATCAATCTATATCATAATCAAATTTATCTTTACAATGCATAAATCAAAGAAAAAAAAACAGAATTATGAAATGTTTTAAAACTTAAATAAAATATAAATAGCAAACTAAATGTAGGACCGAACGCTTGACGATTTACCAAAAGCTATAGCTAGTAGTAATTGTGCAACTCAAATCTTTTAAACCGCACAACAGCTCAAGCACCACGATTCGATCGCTCTACCAAGCAGGGAGAATTATTACACCAAACAATCTCCCTCCCAATAATTGCACTCCTTGCAATAAATGAAAATCGAACCCATGATCTTGGCTCTGATACCAATTGTAGGACCGAACGTTTGTCGCTTTACCAAAAGTTATAGTTAGTAGTAATGGTGCAACTCAAATCTTTTAAACCGTACAGCAACTCAAACACCACAATTCGATCGCGCTACCAATTAGGGACAATTATTACACCCAACACTAAATAAGTGCATGAACTTCGTGATAAATCTTCATCACCTACTGTCTGTCTGCTAGAAAATATGTTTGTGATATGCTTGAAAATCTCCAAAATTGTGGTGTAATTTTTAAAAGTGGCTTGAGTGCTTATTTATAGGTATTGCACTCATCTTGATTTTGTCACGAAATCGTGATATTCTTGTCCCACAAATCATTCCATAATCAGCGAAAATTCATTCCTTAATCTAGCACTACAAAAAAATGCTAATATCGACAGTCAAAATCATTGTCATTTATATTAGCGGCCGATTTGAATTTCGTCCTTAAAACTCGTCGTTGAAAATTGACGAAGGTTTAGAAAAATCGTCGCTAAATTAGCGACAGTTTTTAAAAATCAGCGTTAATTTTGCGACGGTTTTGAGAAGAACACTATCGCTAATTAGCGATTTTTTTTTCACAAACCGTCACTAGATAAAAAACTTCAAAATATTAAATAAGAAAATAAATATTATATTAAATTATTTTCCACTGTTTTGTCACGGTTTTTAACAAAAACTGTCACCAAATTAAAATTTTCTAAATTTTAAATAATTATGATATTTAATTATTGTTCGCTAATTTAAAACAACTTTTTATTTAAACCCGTCGTCATTGTTCAAAAACTATAGCTAAATTAAAATTTTAAAAATATTAAATAAGCATGGAATTGTAAATAATAATTTTATTAAATAATAAATTAATATTTAATAATAATATAATACATTACTTTAAATAATAATTAATATCAATAATTATACACATAATTATATATAGTGATACTCACGGGAAATTCAGGGTCCGATTCCAGCAAGGGTCACTAGTCCAGACGCAGGTTTTGAAATTACCTTGAGCATGAAATCACAAAGAAGACCGTTAGGAGGGGGCCAGGAGGGTGTCCTGGCGTAGCCCCTCCGACGCTCAAGTCAGTGACTGAGGATGTATGGGGGGAGCAGCTAAGGGTGCTGCTGAAAACAATATATTGAATCCCTAATTATACGCTCAAACTTGGTATTTATAGGAGAATACATGGGCTTGTCATGAGCCATTCACCTGCGGGCCTTAGATATGGGCCGGAAGTTTGGGCCAGATCTTGATGGGTTCATCCCAGGGGTATCACCAGTCTCCCCCTCCCGAGTCGAACTGAATCGTAGGTTCAAAGTTCGATTAATTGCGTTGTTCTAGGTTTACAACATGTGAGTTGTGTGTCCTTCTCGCCATCTGTCAGTCTCCAAAAATTTGGAAACAAATAAAGTCGCAATCCTGTAGCGTCGCCCCCTCCCCACGCTCGCCGCTCGCCCCTGCCGCGCACAACGCCCCAGCTGCGCGCCACTCGCCCTGTCGACGCTCGCCGCCAGCGCACAATTCTCCAGCCTAGCCTCGCCAAGCGCCGCCCTCGCCTAGCCACACCACACTACCCTCGTCGAGTCTACGCCCAGCCCTTACGCTCGCCTGCTTCGCCCTCGCCTGCCTATACACCTGCCGAGCTCGCCCCTCACCAGTCGCCCAGACGCTCGCCCACACGCTCGCCCTCGCCTGCCCATACACCTGCCAAGCTTGCCCCTCACCAGCCCTGCCAGCTCGCCCAGCCCCTCAGCTCGCCTGTCACGCTCTCCCATCACCGCCCAGCCAGCTCGCCCAACCCATCAGCTCGCCTGACAGCACGCCCACACGCTCGCCCTCGCCTGCCCATACATCTGCCAAGCTCGCCCCTCGCCGCATGATTGCCCACGCCGTGCCACGCTCGCCCCTCGCCCGAGTGCTCGCCCCTCGGCGTATGCCACGCTCGCCCGAGCGCTCTCCCTGCCTTCTCCTCGCCTCGCCATCTTCCCGCGCAAGCCACCGCCCAGCCTCGCCATGCCGCTTCTCGCCTGAGCGCCCGTCACGCTCGCCCCGCCCAGCGTTCAGCCCAACGTGGATCACCCTCGCCCCCTCGCCCGCTCGTTCGACGTTCATGCCGCAAGTTCGCCCACACAAGCACCATGCTCGCCCGACGTCCACGCCGCAAGCTCGCCCATCACCTCGCCCACACAAGCGCCATGCTCGCCCGGCGCCGCGCCCAGTAATTTTCACTGCGGCAAACATCTTTCGTTATCGACAAACAAAATAAATTTTTCTCCTCCCAAACTCTGCTCCTCTACTAGGCGATGCCTTAGTAGGAAAAATAAAATTTAATTTCTCCCAAACTCTGCTCCTCTGCTAGGCGACGCCATAGCAGAAAAATAACATTTTTCTCCTCCCAAACTCTGCTCCTCTGCTAGGCGATGCCTTAGCAGGAAAATAAAAATTCACCACCCCCACCTTCTAACTACTCTGCTAAGCCGGGCCTTAGCAGGAAAATAAAAACTCAACACTTCCACCCTCTAACTCCTCTGTTAGGCCGGGCCTTAGCAGGAAAATAAAAATTCAACACCCACACACTCTAACTCCTCTGCTAGGTCGGGCCTTAGCAGGAAAATAAAAATTCAACACCTCCACCCTCTAACTCCTCTGCTAGGTCGGGCCTTAGCAGGAAAATAAAAATTCAACACCTCCACACTCTAACTCCTCTGCTAGCTCGGGCCTTAGCAGGAAAATAAAATTCACCACATCCACCCTCTAACTCCTCTGCTAGGTCGAGCCTTAGCAGGAAAATAAAATTCACCACCTCCACCCTCTAACTCCTCTGCTAGGTCGGGCCTTAGCAGGAAAATAAAATTCACCACCTCCACCCTCTAACTCCTCTGCTAGGTTGGGCCTTAGCAGGAAAATAAAAATTCAACACCTCCACACTCTAACTCCTCTGCTAGGTCGGGCCTTAGCAGGAAAATAAAAATTCAACGCCCACACACTCTAACTCCTCTGCTAGGTCGGGCCTTAGCAGGAAAATAAAAATTCACCACCCACACCTTCTAACTCCTCTGCTAGGCCGGGCCTTAGCAGGAAAATAAAAATTCATCACCTCCACCCTCTAACTCCTCTGCTAGGTCGGGCCTTAGCAGGAAAATAAAAATTCAATACCTCCACACTCTAACTCCTCTGCTAGGTCGGGCCTTAGCAGGAAAATAAAATTCACCACCCCCACCCTCTAACTCCTCTGCTAGGCCGGGCCTTAGCAGGAAAATAAAAATTCAACGCCTCCACCCTCTAACTCCTCTGCTAGGTTGGACCTCAGCAGGAAAATAAAAATTCAACACCCACACACTCTAACTCCTCTGCTAGGTCGGGCCTTAGCATGAAAATAAAATTCACCACCCCCACCCTCTAACTCCTCTGCTAGGCCGGGCCTTAGCAGGAAAATAAAAATTCAACGCCTCCACCCTCTAACTCCTCTGCTAGGTCGGACCTCAGCAGGAAAATAAAAATTCAACGCCCACACACTCTAACTCCTCTGCTAGGTCGGGCCTCAGCAGGAAAATAAAAACTCACCACCCACACCTTCTAACTCCTCTGCTAGGCCGGGCCTTAGCAGGAAAATAAAAATTCATCACCTCCACACTCTAACTCCTCTGCTAGGCCGAGCCTTAGCAGGAAAATAAAAATTCAACACCTCCACCCTCTAACTCCTCTGCTAGGTCGGGCCTTAGCAGGAAAATAAAAATTCAACACCTCCACACTCTAACTCCTCTGCTAGGTCGAGCCTTAGCAGGAAAATAAAATTCACCACCCCCACCCTCTAACTCCTCTGCTAGGCCGGGCCTTAGCAGGAAAATAAAAATTCAACACGTTCATCCCCTAACTCCTCTGCTAAGCCGAGTCTTAGCAGGAAAATAAAGATTCCACGTCTCCACCCTCTAACTCCTCCACCCTCTAACTCCTCTGCTAGGTGATACCTTAGCAGGAGAATGAAAATTCAACGCCCCCACCCTCTAACTCCTCTGCTAGGTGATACCTTAGCAGGAAAATAAAAATTCAACGCCTCCACCCTCTAACTCCTCTGCTAGGTGATACCTTAGCAGGAGAATGAAAATTCAACGCCCCCACCCTCTAACTCCTCTGCTAGGGGATACCTTAGTAGGAAAATTAAATTTTTCTTCTACACGCTCCTCCTCTACTAGGCGATGCTTTAGTAGGAAAATAAAATTTCTCTTCCACCCCAACTCTGGTCCTCTGCTAGACGATGCCTTAGCAGGAAAATAAAATTTCTCTTTCACCCCAACTCTGCTCCTCTGCTAGGCGATGCCTGAGCAGGAAAATAAAATCTTTCTTCCACCCCAACTCTGCTCCTCTGCTAGACGATGTCTTAGCAGGAAAATAAAATTTTTCTCCTCCCCAACTCTGCTAGGCGATTCCTTAGCAGAAAAATAAAATTTATCTCCTCCCCAACTCTGCTCCTCTGCTAGACGATGCCTTAGCAGGAAAATAAAATTTATATCCTCCCCAACTCTGCTCCTCTGCTAGACGATGTCTTAGCAGGAAAATAAAATTTTTCTCCTCCCTAACTCTGCTAGGCGATGCCTTAGCAGAAAAATAAAATTTATTTCATCTTCACAATACAACAACATCCATGAACTTAATATAAGACAGATTCAGAAATGAAATACAGCAAAATTCAAGTCAAGATTAATATTCTCTAAGATGATAAGTGCTCCTTGGCCTCTTTAGAGCATTAACCAGCGCATTCTCCAACTTTCTTCTCTGCTCCTTTTGTATCTCCACAGAACAAAGTTACCCACTTAGAAGCTTCTGCGAATGACTCTACAACTGTAAGACTGAGCTCAAGCTTCCATGCGAATGCTCACGACCTCTCTTTTCTTCTTCCTTCACGATTCTTTCATAACAACGACGTGCGACTTTTTGGTCCCCGCACAAGACTCCAACTCCTTTTCCCACAGGAAACTTAAGCTTCTGATGATAAGTGGAAGCTACGACTCTAAAATCCTTTAAGGCTGGCCGCCCCAGGATTCCATTATACGATGAGGGAGTATTCACTACGGTAAATGTTATAATTTTTGTCACCCGCCGAGAGTCACGTCCCAAAGATAGGGGAAGAGTAATCTGACCCAGCGGCGGGATGGCATGTCCTGCAAACCCATACAGCGGGGTGGAGACCGGCTCAAACTCAAATTCTTCCACCTTCATTTGATCCAACGTGCTCTTGAACAAGACGTTCACGGAGCTTCCATTATCAATAAATATCCTTGCCACATCATAATTGGCAATGGTGGCCGTCACCACCAAGGCATCGTTATGTGGAGTCACAACGCCTCGGAGGTCTTCCGGCCCAAAGCTGATGACGTGGTCTTGTGGTAAGTCTGCACCACTATATATCTCAAAGTTCTCCAATCTTCTCCCATGTGCTTTCCGAGCTCGCCCATAGCCTCCATTGGTAGCACCGCCCGAGATCATATGAATCATTCCTCTCGTAGGGTGATTATCCTCATTCGTTCCCCTCCTCGGTTCGACGGGCTCCTGAAGGACATCTTGACCTCGACCTTTCCCTCTCTGCTCCCCAACCCCCTGATTTATCCATGGAGGGCCTTGACCACGTCTAGGGGACGGGTGAGACCTCGGTCGACTCCCGGATGCGGATCCTTCTCGTCTGTCCCGCGAAGGAAATCTAGCACTGCACTCAACCCTTCGTGACTTTTCCCACCTCCTCGCGGGCTCCCTCACCTCCATCACCTCGTCACGACTCCTATCCAGGGGAACATGTGATGAGAATTTTCCTCTACTTCTAGTTCTGTCTTCCTCTCTTTCCCCCGCACCCCTCTTCCTTCCTCCTTTCTCCACTCCCTCAACTCTACTTCCTCCGTGCCGGTTCTCCATCCTTCTGTATCGTTGGGCATCTTCCAAGTTTACATATTTCTCAGCTCGAGCCAACAGTTCATCATAGCTTGACGGGGGCTTCTTGACCAGCGACTTGAAAAACTCCCCTCCCCTCAATCCTTGTGTGAAGGCACTTATCATGATGTCAGGAGTAGCCGCTGGTATTTCCAGCGCTGCACTGTTGAAATGCTGGACAAATTCTCGTAAAGTTTCATTCTCTTGCTGCTTCATCACGAACAGGCTCAAATAATTTTTTTGGTGTCTCTTGCTGCTAGCAAATCAGTGCAAGAAGGCAGCTGAGAAGTCCTCAAAAGAACGTATAGAGTTGGGCTGCAAAGTGTTAAACCACTACTGGGCTGACCTCACCAACGTGCCCAGAAAAACCCTACACCTGACTCCATCTGAATATTGGTGCAACAGAGCCGCATTCTCAAATCTCCCCAAATGCTCTTCGGGGTCGATATGTCCATCATATTCTCCAACATTCGGTTGTCGGAAACTCGGGGGAAGTCCTTCTTTCAGAATGGCAAGCGAAAAAGGACTTCCTTTCTTAGGGGCCGGCGCTCTACTTCCCACCTGTTGTCTCAACATCTGTATTTCCTTTCACATCTCTCCAATCATTGCATTCCCTTCGCTTGGGAGGGGCTGGGTCTCTTCAATTCTGCTCTGCTGGCCCTCAACATTTTCCTCTCGCTCCTGGCGAGTGGCCTGCTCTTCAATGAACACAAGTCCGAGTGATAAATTGACCCAACTGCTCCAGGGTCAAGTTCCCCACATTTTCATTAGGACGGGGTTGCTCGACCCTGGTCTCTTGACGATGTTGTTCAGTTCTTGTCTCCTGATGGGGTGGTTCCTGCCTCGCCTCAGCATGAGACTGTTCGGGTCCCCTCTGAGGACGCGATGACGCTGAGTTAACTCTTCTACTCCCTCTTCTCCCTACCATCTCTACGTCTCAACTCAAATATTTCCCACAGACGGCGCCAAGTGATACTCACGGGAAATTCAGGGTCCGATTCCAGCAAGGGTCACTAGTCCAGACGCAGGTTTTGAAATTACCTTGAGCCTGAAATCACAAAGAAGACCGTTAGGAGGGGGCCAGGAGGGTGTCCTGGCGTAGCCCCTCCGACGCTCAAGTCAGTGACTGAAGATGTATGGGGGGAGCAGCTAAGGGTGCTGCTGAAAACAATATATTGAATCCCTAATTATACGCTCAAACTTGGTATTTATAGGAGAATACATGGGCTTGTCATGGGCCATTCACCTGCGGGCCTTAGATATGGGCCGGATCTTGATGGGTTCATCCCAGGGGTATCATATAGCTTGCTACATATTAAATGTAAATTTATATAATTAACATACATAAAAAAAAATACGCTATAACTCATGCATAGATATGCTAGTTAGATCCAACATACTATTAAATATTACAATAAATTAAATAAACTAACATATAAAATTTTCGTATACAAATCTAATAGTTAACAAAAAAAATTATGTATATGACATGCAAGTTCTCCACTACATATGTACATCTAACGTATAATTACAAAATATATGCATGCACACAATTCTATACAAAAATATATAGTAATAAATTAAATTTCTAAAACATATACATATAAATTAACTGAAAATTAAATATATATGAAAAACTTCGTTGACGACTCGATTTATAAAGTTGAAGCATTAAATCAGATCTGCTATTAGACAAAACCACAAGTTAGAGTAATTAAAATAAAATTTGGCCAAAAAACCTGGCAAAAACTCGCACATATAAGATGAGAAAGACGAAAATCGTTGAAAAAATGATAGGAGGGTGATATATAAGCAACTAGTGATAGTTTTTGAAGAAATCTTCGCAATTTTATGGTGGTTTATTAACTTTCAAAGTTATGACAAAATTTAATTTAGAAATTTGCGAGCGAAATTATACATACCGTCGCTATGTATTT